>NC_091829.1:99590693-99835693 GCF_038994185.2 Dermacentor albipictus | reverse complement strand
AGCAAGGAATGTACCCAAAATGAGGAGGGTCGAAATGGCGGAATTCATCGTAAATTACTGTTGCAAGTTTTTTTTTTCCTTTTGCTTCACCAATGTCACAAATGGTGTATTAGGCTAACTACTCTTGAGGTGTTTTCAGTGCAATCGTGCGGTACCGTCCATTTGTCTGGGCGCCGTGCTTGCGGTTCAGCACACTCGGCTTGGACGACGACGTCACGTGTGCACGCCACCAGGCCACCGCAGCGATCGACGGTGGAGCGCGGTGTGGTCCCGTCGCGCAGCACGCGACTAAGAGCTGACCGTTCAGTTCGGGCTCCACTTTGGGGCAGGCAGTTACGATACAAACCGTGTATCTGCATGTCAAGCACAAAAGTGCGTTTGCTGCCGGAATCCTGCAGCTTATCGGTCAACGAAGACGACTCAATTGTTTACCACCGCTATATAGGTCCACCAACGAGAGCAGACGTCAAAGGTCATCGATGTTGGGGCATACCATGATGTTCAGGACGTATGAACGTGCATCATGAACTTCTGCGTTGGATACTGCAACTTTCGTATTTCCGTCGTTTCCTTTCGGTTCCCAAGACACTTCAGGCTAAGGTGGCGTACATGCAAAATACTGCCAGAGCAGTTCGCAGCCTCCTATTCCAGTACCCCGAGAATCACTTATCAGTTCGCATTCCGAACATTTGTCATCAATGAAAAGCTTGACCTTGTTTGCGTTGGTGCGAATCCCGGTGAGTGCCAGTGAAAACTAATCTCTTCTTAAGCTGTGATCTGCTGAACTTCGAATTCGGCAAGTCTTTCGCAGAGGGCGCTACAGTCGCAAACTCGCGTTTGGTGATTCCTGCATTCATCTCGCGTAGCGGAACGTGAAACACAAACGGCTGGCCAGAGCGTGAACGTGAACAGGTGCCTCTCCGAAGTTACCAAAATACTCGCATAACATTTCAACTCATAAGAAAAAAAAACTTCCTCCAAGCCACGCTGTACAGGTGGTTGAACAGCAAAGTTGTAAATGATACCTACAATGATTGCCCATTGCGACGTAGCTTGAAATTATTCACAAAACCACATCACACGCACTTTACCTAATTATTAGCCAAAGACGTTTCAAACTCTTGCGCCGGCCGCTACTTCGAGTCCCTACAAAGAGTGGAGTCGAGAATAGCGAAATGCACTTAACCTCGAACCACAGTCGAACACACGTAGAGAAACTAAATGAACAATCGGGCGTGGAGAAATTTTTTTATATTTATTTAGGATTTGCACCCTTGAATCGATTGATTGCGTCGCAGCTTCATCGCTTGGCCACGTTTTCGACTTCATTACATTTGCCATTATCCTGCCGGGTTTGGAGCTTGCACTAAGCATCTTGGACACGATGTCCATACTTGGCACAGCCACAACGCCGCTGTTCACAATTTCGCTCAGTTTTCTTCGCCGCTCATCGCATGCGCACTGCTCTTCAGGAGTCCTCACTATACGGGGCTTTCCCACAGCACGTTCAGAACACAAATGCAATTCCTTACTAGCCGGGCTCTGTTTACATACATGTAATGTAGTGACGTCACGTCCTCCGTTACACACTGCGCTGTAACAAACCTGCACTTTAGTTTATATTTGATATGGGTATTGACGTCACGTCATCCGTTACAAGCGGATGTGCTTATCAATCATTCTGTGCCTCCCATTGTTAGCGACTGGCTTATGATCCGTCACGTTGACACAAGATGCGTGTAATGCTCGTCTTTGTCGAAACATGTGGCATGCACTGTAGGTGTTATCGGAATGAGTTTTCACACTTTTCACTTCAATTTTAGCCTACGATGCCCCTACCTCAGGGATCGAGCCAAGAAAGGGCTTATTTATGCCCACGGACACGACAAATGCTTTAGGTGGGGGGGGGGGGGGGAGGGGTGAAGGCGTGATAATATACACCTTCGCGTGATAAAAGTGGTCCTAGAATTTGCAGTGACTCTGCTGTGAGCATTGATTTATTAGGGCCAAACAATGAAACCCTCCTTTCCTCAGTAAGGAAGCCTTCATTGCGGTGAGGCCACCTTATGTCACTCTGAAAGCTTCCTTACTGAGGGGCCCTCGGTGAAGGCTTCCTTGGTGCTTCCTCAGCATAAGGTAGCTCCAAAGCTACCTTCATGCGTCCTTACGCCGCTCCTGGCCCTGAACGAGCGCTTCACCTCACTGCTTAACCACGTGGCATTCGCTTGCGCATGCGCACTGTCGCCCACCTGCGGAGAAGCGCGAGCACGGTACGTCTTGCCAGGCACGTTCGTTTCAGTCATGCGTGCGGCATGAAAGCATTGCTAGGCGTTGCTAGGCGTTGCACGACGCCGGCGTGCTGGCGTTGCTGGAGCACATCAAGTTTTGCACTGTAATGCGCTACTTCTTTAGGTTTAGTAAACAAAACTAGAAAAAAGCGTCCACACTTCTCTATATTAGCTCATCAACTTAAAGATTGTGCGACGATACAACCTTTTTTATTGAATAGTGGTGTTCTGGTGTTCGCCTAAAGCTTTTAAGAGATAATCTCGAACCCAGGCATGGCGGCAACCGCTCCTTACGTGAGGACGGGTGAAGGGAGCTTTCAGAGTATGCTTGCTTCTTCCACCGGTCCTTCGCTGTAAGGAGGCCTCACGCAAGGTTAGGAAGCGCTCGAAAGAAAGGAACGTTTCATTGTTTGGGCCTTATCCTTCACGCATTGCTATACAGGCTACACACTTCAATGCAGCGAAGGAAGCTAGCTCCTCGAGCACACTCCATGGCAAGACCACTCCACAGCAATTGTCACTAAACCTTTCCGTCTGACAGCGTGCGAAGGAGAGTAACGGCGAAGTGCACTCAGTCGAAGTGACACTAATTTGCCCGTCTCACTGGGGTACATTGTTAGCTTAGTGCTGATACTCCCAGCAGCTGAGCACAAACGCTAGTTTGCCTATCGACTGTGCGTTGCCAGTTGACAGTTGCCTGGAGCGTAAGGCAGACCCCTGCCCTTAATTCGCCACCGAGACGGCTGAGCGTAGCGGTGACAGAGCGCCCACTTCGCTTGCTTCTTCGTTTTTGCAGCCAAACGCATGCCGCCTGTTTGTAGACTCTAAACCTCCGCGAGCGAGCCGCGCAAGCACCGTCAGTGGGGCTGCGTGGCCATGGCGGCGGCAGTGTCTAAGGCGTGATTGCGCCTGAAGCATTTGCATATTCGCTGTCGCAATCAATCGCTTTGATACTCTGCGTTCAGTGCCAAGGCATCGCATCAGAAGACTGGCTGCACTGGAATACTAATTGGAAACGTAGTTGGCCGTAGGTAATACACGTGGGCACCAACTACTTCACTACGATGATTAAAGTGGCTATTTCCCGGTACAACAATAATTACTTACGTATATCACTAACCATTCTGAAGAAGCGTACACTAGCTTTAGACACTGCCTATGCGAAGACGACGTCGTTGCCAAACAGTGTTAATGGCTCTGTCATGCGGCAGCAACAATACTTTACTGAGCTCCATGAAGACCCCGCCACCGCGAAGGATGTGGGGATCACGCTAATTTTTAAGGAACTGTAGAGAAACTACATTGTTTGTAGTACACTGATGGTGGGTTTGGTTTTGTTCATTTATTTACTTTTGTTTGTTTTGTTAGTTTCAAACTAACGAAAAAGGAGGGACACTAAAGGGAAGTGTCACGGTAGCTGTAATAATAAATCACCTTCGCAGATTTCCGAAACATCACCTCACACCGAGAGAGGAAGCTCGATCAACCAAGTTCCGCAACAGCTAGCTGTGACGTCATGCATTTATACAGCGTCTCCTCGTGCATAATTATTCGCTATCAGTGAAGATTAACTGCATTTTTATTGTAAAAGAGCTATGGAGCGAACTAAGCACGTTTCGAGGACATTTGCTGCATCAAAGTGGCCCAACTTGAGAAAATCTATTTGAAATCAGTGACATCACCCTAACGCTGAGGTTCCGTTGCTAAAGTCGTGAGTGGATTCGATATATCAGTAATGGGTATAAACTTTATATCCTCCGGGGCTAACTGCATTTAGAATTGGTAGCTGAGCTTCATTATCAACAGTGACTACTTTCTTTAGTCTGTGACGCTACTGCTTCTACCCTTACCAATTACACTACCAAGGTAGTGAATGCTGTGACAACTATGTATTAACTACAAAGACCTTAACTAAGAGCGTAGGACACAGAGGAGAAAAAGTTAGGCAAGAACACTAACGTGAAGATCACGTAATCTGTCGCAAGAAGCGTCGGTTACGGCCGCCGGTCGAGGCAATGGGAAATTGCCTCTGCTGCTAGCTCGCCTCTCCAGAAAACCATCTCAGAACACTTCCTTTTGCTTTATTTCCGCTATTACTACACACTTTAAGAAACTGGCGCAGCCAAGGAAGTAGAACACTTCCTTGAGGGTGCCTCGCCGCTGTCAGCATCTAACAAATATTTCTCATGTGGCTCGTGACCTCTCAGTGCAACGCAGTGGCAATGCCTTACACCATATATATACCTGACTAGTTTCGGATAAACTGTGACCACTAGAAAGATTCTATAACGCGCGCACCAAGGATCGGCCTACGTCAACCTCGTTACACTCCAGCTCTTATAGAAATATACTGCCGCGACCGGGTGACCTCGTCCTCATCCTCAGTTCGTGCCACTGCCACCGAGTTATTGCAACGTAGTGACCCGTACTACGGTGAAAACAGCTCGCGAGACACGCACGAGTCTGACGGCTACACAAGCGCTTGCCACCTCCAGAGTCTCCCGTGCACTTGGCGGTTCTCTGAAATGTGGAACCAGCTACAGCCTAAAACCCTAAGTCGCGCGTCTTGCCGCGAAGGCGCCTATATTGCGCACGAACCTTGGTGTATAACATGCAGTCCTCGTCGCAGATGGACCACCACCTTCCATGCCACGATCAGCGCCGCCGCGCACACGCCCACGATGACCGCTGAGGCGATGGCCGCGTGCAACGCACGGCGCCACGGGAAGTTCTCGGCCCAGTGGCGCACTCCCTCGGGCACGTGAACCGCGGCGGCCACACGCTCGCGTATCGGCGGGGGCCCGAGTCCGTGGTCGATCGGTCGCGAAGGCGCCGCACACGATGCGGTCGAGGATCTGGTCCTCTCCGTGTGGAAGTCCAACGTCTGGGACCACCTGGCCAGCTGCGTCGTCGGAAAGAACCCGAGACAAGGACCACGCATAGTCATGCATGGTTCGGAATGATCTATCGCTAACAAGACGGCAGACGCTGGACGCCGGCGCCGGATTTTATGCTACACGGGCCTCTTAAGGCCATCGCAGTAATACCTGGGTCACATTCGGGAGCAGACTTTTTGGGGCCAAAGCCAAGTGACTCTTTAGGACTTTTGGGGTGTGTGTTACGTCACGTTTCACGTGACCGAGAACACGTGTGCGCGAATGAACGTGTGCGCGAGAGCTCGTGCGCGGGAAAGTATGGGCGCCAGTGTCCATAAGGCCACAGCTGCAGTAATGAAACTATCAAATAATTCTCCACCATACCACTGTATTTCGCGGCGTACATCTGTGGACAAATCCCTCTTTTCACACTTTTATCCTCGACATACATCAAACATCGCCTTCGCTTTGTAACCCCACTGCGTTGATGTCTCAATGCGCATTTGATTGAACTGGTGTTTCCATTTCGGCATAGCTTATGAACGGTGTATTGCATAAGCATTATCATGGCATGACGTTAATAAAGGTTTCGAAATTGGCTATGCATAAACATAAGCATTGAGATTACACATTGGATGGTATGAGAACGAAGGCAACTCACATCGCAGCCCTTTCGCGAAAGACTCGCTTTCCAACATAGACGTTCGATTTTTTATTATCATCAATGCTTAGCCAAGTGTTACACGTCCTTCAACGACCTGACAAAATCCATCCTTTCATTCCGATTGCAGGATTTTACTTTATCCTTAAAATTGTGTTACAGCTTAAGGGTAAACTTTAGATTGGAGGCTTTATCTAAATATACGGGATAGGAGAAATCGTTTTTCTCTGCAACCACTGCACCATATTTGATTAGGTTTGTCGCATTTAGAGGAAAAAGATTTATATCTAGGGACTGCTAGAAGAAGACTTTTTATTTATACCGCTGAATTTATAATAATTGTCAACAATTGCAAACTTTCCGATAACGAATCTATCAAGTTCACAGCTCTGTAAATCAATGAAAAACAATATAGCAATTCTGTAAATCACATCTAATAGCAACTCTAAAACCTACAAATTTCGTGCATTACAAATGGTTCTCAAATGCACCACTAATGTGTGAGCAACAATGTTGTAAAACCTCCGTAGACGTTTAAGACATTCGCGTCATTGTAGTGTTTTCGGTTATCTCTGTTCTGGCCAAGCAGTGGTGTGGACGGCCCTGTGACATCACTAAGAAACAGGAGTAAAACGTGGCTATCTAATAAACACGGAGCTTTTTAGTGGCACGAGCATCGAGTGACATTCATGTTTCTTGCGCAGCACTTCTGGTTCACCTCCCGAGACGACCGAGAAGAAAATTCAAAATAAATCAGAAAAGAATAGATAAAAAATACCACAGTACAATATTCATGGGTTTCATTATAGATATGATATCAGAATACAAGTTGAGTTACTGAAGCGTCTGGAATAATCGAAAATAAATAGAAATCACTCAAACGGCCGAGGACGAAATTCAGCATAAATTAGAAAAAAAATTGTGAAAATGGTACAGCACAAAATTCATGGATTTCATTGTATACATATATATTGTCACAAGCTGTCATGAACCACGCCTGCCGCGCAAACAACCAGATGAAAGAAAGAAGAGAACGACGTGAGCCAAGCTGCCGCGAGACCGCTCTTCAACAACCGCGCCTATCAACCAGATTCTTGGCCAATCCCCGCGAGTGGGTAAGCGCCAAACTCATCCAGGACATCATCATCATCATCAGATTCATCTGGTTCTGCATTAAAACACCTCGTGTGTAACATTTGGTGGAGCTGTGCGGGGTAACTCCCACGACCTACAACGGAGCCACCAGCACAAGAGCTACGCCGAAGCCGTCGCCTCGCCGGACTTTCGCCGTCGCGCTCAGTCATGGCCACAGAGCAAAATACCCTCACGAGCAGTGCCTCGGCGAGCCCAGTCCCTATCCAGCACTACCGAGAGCCACGCACGTTCTCGGCGAAGGCAGAGGAAGATGTGGATGAGTGGCTAACCCATTACGAAAGGGTAAGCCAATACAATAACTGGAACGCTGCCAGTCAGCTTAGGAACGTTGTTTTCTTCTTGGCCGGCACGGCGTTGGTATGGTACGACAACCACGCGGACATGCTAACTACTTGGACACGCTTCGTTGAGGAAATCAAAAAGTGTTTCGGTGACTCGGACGCAAAGAGGAAACGTGCGGAACTCACATTAGCCCAGAGAGCTCAGGTACCCGGCGAGACTTGCACTACCTACATCGAAGAAATTTTGAAGCTGTGCCGCACCTTCAACCCTCAAATGACAGAGGAAGATAAAGTGGGGCACGTGGTAAAAGGAATAGCGGAAGACGTGTACAACTTCCTCATTGGTAAAGAGAACTTGCACACTGTATCAGAACTGATACGGCACTGCCGTACGTTCGAGGCGCTGAAGACTCGCCGAATTACACCAAAGTTTGGACGGCTGGACAATGTAACGACTGTAGCAAGTGTTGACACGAGTCCTCTGCACCCAGACCTTTCGTCCGCCATCCGCCAGATAGTCCGCGAGGAGCTCCAGCGACATGACGAACAGGCACGTTATGCGGCGCCTCGTTGCAGCTCCTCCGTTTTCCGAGACACTTTTCGGGAACCCCCTTCGGCTACTTGGAACCACTCGGTGAACGTCGCGGATCTTATCGGCTCCAGAGACGAACCGCATTACATTACGACCGAACCACCACGCAATGATTCGCCCCCTCAACGTTTTGATCCACGCCCACGCAACTTTCGTCCACGAAGACTCGCCGCTACCTACGACTTTCAAGGGGAAGAGCCTCGTTACCCTCAACCGATGTCTTCGGCAGATTACTTCAATCCGCATTCTGAAGTTCGCCCTTCGCCAGTGTGTTACTGCCGCGGCATGCCTGGCCATATAGCTAGGTACTGTAGCCGACGCCGAGCATCAAACTACGGATCGTCAGCGCCGACTACGCGGTCTAGCGGTCGTACACTGCGCACTCAGTGGCCAGGAGACTCCTCTTCAGGAAACCACTTTCGAGAGGACCGATGCACCGCCCAGGAGACCTACTTTGGAGCAGAAAGAACCCGGAACCGCTACCGCTCCCCTGCCTCCGACCGTACTCTGACGCCACCACCAGCCTTCCGAGCCTCCCGATCACCATCCCCTCGGCCGCGATTCACGTCACCATCGCCTCGGCGCCGTTTCGTGTCGCCCCCGCCGGGAAACTAGCCAGCGCGGCCGATGGAGGTGAGGTCGCTGGAAAATGTGTGCTGCCGACTCAACTGCCTCCAACTATTTTCATGCTAAAGAATAAGGTTCATGTACTGATTAATGGGGTCTCCACAATGGCTTTAGTCGACACGGGAGCAACTGTCTCGGTCATGAGTGTGGGGTTTAAAGGCCTTCTGGGACGCAAGGTTATGTTTCGTTGGGACCAGTGCACAAGTTTCCGTGGAGTCAGTGGTGAAGCATTATACCCGGTTGGTGTGTGTAACGTGGATGTGTCTTTGGGTGGGAAAGTTTTTAATGCAGAGTTTACTGTTCTTCCTCGCTCCTCGCATGACGTGATTCTGGGGATTGACTTTTTGCAGTTGTGTGGTGCGAATGTTGATTGCCGGACGGGAGAACTCAGTGCCGACACCAGTGTTTCACCTGTGCTCTTTGAAGGTGAAGCTTGCCCGGAGAGTGTGCTGTGCGTGTCTGAAGATACAGTTGTGCCCGCCTTATCCGCGATGCGTGTTGCCGTCGCCTGTTCATCTCCGACTCCTATCTCGTTCGATGCTGCAGTGGAACCTGTACATCGGAACTGCCTCAAGAAAAACGTATTAGTTCCGCACTGCGTGGTCTCAGTGACCAATGGATGCGCGGGGCTGTGGGCGCTAAACTGTTCCACTGAAGCGGCAGTGCTACCTCAAGGCCTAAAGATTGCCACGTTTCCGACAGACTCTCCCGTATCGGTGGCAGTACTTGCGGAACTCCCCGATGAAGGAGCAACCAGTGTCTCGAGCTCCGGGAGCTCGAAGATACTTTCCATGATTGATAAGTCACTCAGCGATAATGAGCGTCAAGTTTTGATGGCCCTGCTTACGAAACATACCTCGGTATTCGACTTTGCGCAGCACAATGGACCGCCATCAATTCCTGCGTCCAGAACTCGTCACCGCATCAACACAGGAGCCGGCCAGCCAATCCGACAAAAACCCTATCGTGTATCCCCATCAGAACGGAAGATAATCAGTGATCAGGTCCAAGAAATGCTATGCAAAGGCGTCATTCGAGAATCATCTAGTCCTTGGGCAGCCCCCGTAATATTGGTGAAGAAGAAAGACGGTACGTGGCGGTTCTGTGTTGATTACCGTCGCCTAAACGCCGTTACTAAGAAAGATGTATATCCGCTCCCCCGAATTGACGACGCCATCGACTGTCTCTTTGCGGCATCTTACTTCTCCTCAATCGATTTACGGTCCGGTTACTGGCAAATTCCTATACACAAGGACGACAGAGAAAAGACAGCATTTGTAACACCCGACGGACTATTCGAGTTTAACGTGATGCCTTTCGGGTTGTGTAACGCGCCCGCAACGTTCGAAAGGTTCATGGACACGATATTACGCGGCTTAAAATGGGAAGTTTGCATGTGCTACTTAGACGATGTTGTGATCTTCGGGCGAACGTTTAGTGAGCACAACAAACGTTTGGATTTGGTCTTGAACTGCTTGGAGAAAGCGGGTCTTGTGCTCAATTAAAAAAAATGCCGTTTTGGGGAACGGCAAACTCTTGTGCTAGGCCATCTGGTCGCTAAAGAAGGCATCCGACCAGATCCGCAAAAGACTGCGGCCGTAGAAGCATTTAGAGTACCCAACTCTGTCAAGCAGTTAAGAAGTTTCTTGGGCTTGTGCTCCTATTTTCGCCGCTTCATTCCCCGGTTTGCTGACATAGCTCATCCCCTTACACGCCTTCTCCAAAAAGGCGTTCCCTTTGAATGGACTGCAGATTGCGACTCATCATTTCGCCAGCTCAAGTTCCTGTTGACATCCCAACCAATTCTTCGCCACTTTGATCCTTCATCACCAACTGAGATTCACACCGATGCCAGTGGCGTAGGCATCGGTGCTGTGCTAGTTCAGCGTGTTGGCGACCGAGAGCACGTGATCTCTTACGCTAGCCGGTCCTTGAGCCGCTCCGAGCGCAACTACACAGTCACCGAACAAGAGTGTCTGGCGGTCATCTTCGCCGTGCAACGGTTTCGTTCGTATCTCTATGGGCACCCCTTCACTGTCGTAACAGATCATCATTCGCTATGCTGGCTTGTGAATCTGCGGGATCCCTCAGGACGACTAGCGCGCTGGGCCCTCCGTCTACAGGAATACGATTTCGTTATTTGCTACAAAAGTGGTCGGCGGCATGCTGACGCTGATTGTCTCTCTCGGATGCCACTTGAAACAACTGAATGTGATGCGGACAATTTTGATGAGTACATCGCTTTTGTGTCCCCGGAATTTCCGGATATGGGTACCGTCATATCCGAGCAGCACAAGGACGAGAGCTTACAACCGCTCTTCGCGGCAGCACAGGAGTCACCTGCGGGCAGTCGCTTTCGCCTACGGGATGGTGGCGCGCTGTATAAGAAGAGCTACTCGACCACCGGTGCACGCTACCTTTTAGTTGTCCCCACGAACCTTCGCCACCAAGTATTACACGCCATGCACGATGACCCAACTTCCGGTCATCTTGGTTCCACGCGGACACTCTACCGGGCTCAAGAACGTTTTTACTGGCCTAAGATGCGGAAAGATATCGAACGGTACGTCGCCAGCTGCTCTAAATGCCAGCGCTACAAGCGTCCGCCACAAGCGCCACATGGCCTGCTTCAACCAGTTCCCCCTTCTAGCGTCCCCTTTGAGCAAGTTGGTATAGATCTTCTAGGCCCTTTCCCACGATCCTCCAAGGGTAATCGTTGGGTTATCGTTTGCGTAGATCACCTTACCCGCTATTGTGAGACCGCCGCATTGCCATCGGCCACAGCTACAGAAGTTTCTATCTTCTTGCTGGCTAACATTATACTCCGACATGGACCTCCTCGCATAGTAATCAGCGATCGTGGGCGACAGTTTACCGCGGACGTGGTTGAAGAAACCCTTCGTCTGTGTTCATGTAGCTTCCGCCATTCTACGCCCTACCATCCACAAACTAATGGTCTGGTCGAGCGCACAAACAGAACGCTTGCCAACATGCTGTCCATGTACGTCGATTCAGCACACAAGAATTGGGACAGTATCTTGCCTTTCATTACCTATGCCTTCAATACCGCGAGACACGAGACCACTGGTTACTCACCATTTTTCCTTCTGTATGCTCGTCCGCCGCGCTACACCCTCGACACAATATTTCCCTACTTCGCTCATGACAACGAATCAATTGATGAGCTCCTATGTCGAGCAGAAGAAGCGCGACGCCTCGCTAGGCTACGCACCATAGCATCGCAGGACCGGTCCAAGATACGCTATGACGGGCGTCACCGCCACGTTTACTTCGATCCTGGTGACCTTGTGTGGCTCTGGACGCCGTTGCGGAAGCGTGGCTTGTGCCAGAAGTTTCTCGCCCACTACGTCGGCCCTTACGTTATTCTGGAGCGCCTCGGCGATGTAAACTACCGCATTGCGCGTCTCACGAGCAGTGGACGACGCTCGGCCAAGGCTGAAGTGACACACGTCGCGCGTCTGAGGCGTTACAATCCGCGAGATGACTGACTCGCCCGGCGGGCTTCGTCTGCCAGCGGGGAAATGTCACAAGCTGTCATGAACCACGCCTGCCGCGCAAACAACCAGATGAAAGAAAGAAGAGAACGACGTGAGCCAAGCTGCCGCGAGACCGCTCTTCAACAACCGCGCCTATCAACCAGATTCATCTGGTTCTGCATTAAAACACCTCGTGTGTAACAATATATGTATATATATGTGATATCAGAGCATACTTTTTGTTACAAGTTGAGGTACTGAAGTGCCTGGAACAAGTATAGTTAATCAGAAACCACTGATTACCACGCACGAAAACATAGATTCATAGATTTTAGAGAACCGCCACGTGAGCATGACTTTGGCAAAATTCCTGGAAACACGGAAGTAGAACGCGGAAGTAATAACGTCACTAATGACCTCACACACAAGAAGGCGCATGACAGTTAACCAGCTAATAATTGAAAAACAGTTGCCTCTGAGCTCGGTTCGAGCATTGCATTCGCCTACAGTTGACCTAAAAACACCAACGTCGAGCTGCGAGTGCCACTAAAGGACGCAATTCAACGGTTAAGCTCGCGCACCAAATTCTGGTTGTGTCGATACATCGGAGTGGCGTCAATCTTTCGCTCGCATCACCGCTCTACAGGACCGTACGCGACAAACAAATTAATATATAAAATTTCCCCGCTTTCAATGTTATGATGGATGCTATTTACAGAACAGCGATATATGTTTTCGATCAAGAAGGACGAATTTTTAAACTTCGGGCATCCGTTTTTTTAAACACACAAATATATAAAAATATTTGTGAGAAGTTGAGGCCATAAATCGAAATTCCGCTTCCGACCGACACTACAGATTTTTTTTTTTTGTCGAATGCCGCAAATTTCAATAATATTGGAACGGGGGTTATTTCAGAAAAGCATTTCTGCGTTTTACATGTATTCGAATAGGCGGTGTCCGAGTTGGGGCCGCGCAAGAGCTTCCTCTTAAGAGGAAGCTTTAGTACCATAGCGCACACGGTAGTTATATGGCACACGACGCTATCGGCCCTCGGTCGCCTTGGCGCCAGCAGTGCCCGAATCGTAGATCCTATTCGAGACAGGGCTCGCGCGACCGAGCCATACGCAGCCGTGCAGGAGTAGAACTCCCCGTTGTAAACATTCCCTTGCTATCTGTAGTGTCGTAGGGCGACACTAGGTGCCCTCAGTTGCATAACTATGAAATCCATAGAGAGATGGCACCACTGTTGCCCGGGTATATATATGGGTGCTCGCATGAATAAAGGGTCTTGCGTCTGGTGTGATATGGGTTGACATCTGTCTCGTTCTTCTGCTGGCCATCACTACAATTTGGCGACGAGGATGGGATCCGCTGCACTTTCGCCGCCGCCGCTATTCCTCGCTACCCCGGGCACTCCAGCCATTCCATGGCCCCGCTGGATACGCCTCTTCGAGAACTTCCTTCTCGCGTCTGGAGCTGCCGACCTGCCTGCGTCCCGCCACCGAGCTCTTTTGCTACACTGCTTGGGGCCGGAAGGACAACGCATCTTCGATGCACTCCCATCGCCAACTGCGCCGAACGAAGCTGCTTCAGCCGCGCTCTCCGAGCAAGACGCCACAGCGACTAGTTCCCCAGGCACATACGACGTGGCCCGCGAGACGCTGGCTCGACATTTCGCCGACACGCGCAACGTTCGGCTGGAACGCAACCACTTCCGCGAACGCCGTCAGCTACACGGTGAGTCCATCTCTGACTTCGCCCTCGCGCTTCGAGAACTGGCTGCCTCTTGCAATTTCGGCGAGCAAGCAAACGAAAACATGTGCGATCAGTTCATCACTGGCGTTGCATCTCCGCAGTTACGTTCACGATTGTTATTGGAAGGAGACGCACTGACTTTCGATCGTGCCGTCGAAATTGCGCTACTTCGTGAGCGAGCTCAGCTCGAGTCTGAAGCCTTTGCAAACCCCATTCAGCGCATCATACAACAGCCACGCCAACGTGACGCTTTTGGAATGGCCAGACAAGATAACCGGCGTTTCAGCGACAATGGCACGCGCATCCCAAGTCAAGCCCGCGTTCGTCATGCTCTCCCGCCAACTTCAGACGCGGCCACCGCCTTTGTTCCGTACAGCGGAAATTCAGGTGTCTGCGGTAATTGCGGCACAGCAGGTTGCGAGCCGTCTGTGTGCCCCGCTCGCGGTAAGACCTGCTTCGCATGCGGCCGCTGTGGCCACTTCATGCGAGTCTGCCGTAGCAGCCGCAGCACACGAGGACGACGCCCGGCTCGCGTCCGCGAAGTAGTTTCTGAACAGGACACGTCAGACGCCATCAGCATTCTCACTGTTTACGAAGATAAGCCCACGGGTGTCTACATTGAAGTGGCACTCACGCCAATCAACTCCAAATCGCAACCGCGCGTTGTGAAGTTCTTGGTCGACACTGGATCCGCTGTGTCAATTATACGGGAACAAGAATTCCGAAGCGTGTTCGAAGACAGCATACAATTGACCAGCTCTAAGCTTACTTTGTTGGACTTCCAACGCAGCAAGATTCCTGTGCTGGGACAATTTAAAGCTGGAATCTCGTACAAGGAAAAAACGGCCGTTATAGCAATTCATGTCGCACCCGGAGGGACTTCTCTTCTTGGTCTGGACGCTGTGCAAGTTCTAGAGCTACATATTGTGGGTGCACAGCTACGTTGCCTGCACACGGCTGCCGAAGAAGGTTCAGGAGCCATGCTGGACGGAACAGCCAAAACGGCACAGGAACAACACAGCCCGCTAAGTCCACCAAAGTTCGGTATGCCAGCTTTGCTATGGGCAAAATTTTGCCATTTGTTCTCACCAGGCCTTGGACTTGCCAAGGGCATTCAGCACACGGTCAAGACAAAGTCGTCAGCCTCTCCAGTCGTGCAAAAGCTCAGACGTTTGCCACTTTCTCTGCGCAAGCCGGTTAGCGACCAGCTTGAGCGTCTTCTTTCTGATGATGTCATTGAAAGGGTTAACGCTTCCGAGTGGGTTTCTCCTATCGTTGTAGTCCGCAAGAAGGACGACAGTATCTGCCTCTGCGTTGACTTAAGAGAGCCTAACAAAGCGATTGTCATCGACAGCTTTCCCTTGCCCCATACGGAAGAGCTTCTACACTCTCTGAATGGAGCACGCCACTTTTCAAAGCTCGATTTAGCTTCTGCCTATTACCAGGTGCTGCTTCACCCAGATAGCAGAGACCTCACTGCTTTCATTACGCACGAAGGCCTTTTTCGTTTCAAAAGGGTGTGTTTCGGACTGGCATCAGCCCCAGCTGCGTTTCAACAACTCATGACAACGGTCCTGCGAGGCTGCAAAGGGGTACTGTGCTACCTAGACGACATCATTATCTTTGGCAGGACTGAAAAAGAGCATTTGAGAAATCTGGAGCAAGTTCTTCAACGAATCGCTGAAGCTGGACTTAAGCTCAATGATAAATGCGTGTTTAATGCATCGGAGTTACCATTTCTTGGGCATCGCGTCAGCTCGGAAGGAATAGCTCCCCTTCAAGCCAAGGTTGATGCCATTGTTCACGCTGCCACCCCCACAGACACAAGCATGCTGCGTTCATTTTTGGGCTTGGTTGAGTACTATGCTAAGTTTATTCCCCACCCGGCTGAAGAAGTAGAACCTATGCGTAGGTTGCTTCGTAAGGATGTACATTTTGAATGGGATGACGCTGCCGAAAAGAGCTTTGCCAGGGTAAAGAAGCTGCTATCATCGCACAAGATACTGCAAATGTTCGATCCGACGCTCCCTGTTATTGTGGCCACAGATGCGTCTGCTTATGGCCTGGGAGCAGTACTACAACAGGCTCATGGCCCACACACTCGGACTGTTGCATTCGCATCCCGAACTCTGACAGAAACGGAGCGGAAGTACTCAGCGGGAGAGCGGGAGGCCCTGGCGTGTCTGTGGGCATGCGAAAAATGGCACACTTATCTCTGGGGACGACCATTCACGTTGGTAACGGACCATCAAGCCCTAGTATCTCTACTTTCGACACAAAGCACAGGACAGCGACCACTTCGCATCACAAGGTGGACCGCTCGTTTGCTTCGTTACAATTTCACAGTTCAGTACAGACGTGGAGAATACAACAAGGTAGCAGACGCTTTGTCCAGGCTGCCTGTTCCAGACACAGAAGATGGCCTTCAGATTGAAGAGGAGGTTGTGTCTCTGGTCACATCTTCAGTTCATGTCAATGGCCTTCGACTTGCTACAGCCGAGGATTGCAAACTCCAGGAGGTTGTTCATTTTGTTCAGACATCATGGCCAGCGAAGAAATATTTGACTGCTGAACTGACTCCTTACTATGAGGTCCGGGAGGAATTGTCAATAGCAGATGGTCTGCTTATGCGCTCGGAGCGTATTGTGGTTCCAGCGAAGCTCACTGCTACGTTTATTCAGCTTGCCCATGAATCGCACCCGGGAATTGTGAAGACCAAGCAACGTCTTCGTGAAAAGTACTGGTGGCCAGGTCTGGACAAACAAGTCGAGACTGCCATTCGAAACTGCGCGGTCTGTCAGTCGGCAGACAAAAGTGCTAAGAGCTATTCCACTCCACTACAGCCAGTGGCCCTTCCAGATAAACCTTGGAGCAAGGTAGCTATTGATATTGTGGGCCCATTTGAGCGTGCACCAGCCGACTGCCGTTTCGTTATATCGGTTGTTGATTATTTTTCCAAATGGCCAGAAGTTGCTTTCTGCAGGGATGTGTCTTCCACTAAAGTGATGGACTTCCTCCTGTCAATATTTGCACGGGAAGGCTACCCCGACGAACTGGTCTCGGATCATGGACCACAATTTACATCCCGAGAATTCGAGTCCTTTCTTCAAGACAGGGGCATCAAGCACAGCTTCTCGGCTGTGTATCACCCACAGGCAAATGGACAGGTGGAAAGGTTCAACCGTGTGCTCAAATCTTATATTCAGTTGGCCTTGCTAGAGCAGCGACCAGTGAAGAACACCGTTACAGAGTACTTGGGGATCTTCAGAGTTACTCCTCACAGTACCACTGGCCTTTCTCCTGCAGTGCTTCTGCATGGCCGGCACATCCGGACATCCTTGGACATCATCGGACATCCCACCGCTAGCTTCTTCACGGACCCCGCTCTGGAGATGTCCTCACTTCGGAAGAGGGTGAAAGAGCACCAGCGCAAAAACAAAGTGTACGCTGACCGACGAAGAGCAGCCCGAGTACCGCAGTTCCAAGTTGGGAAGTATGTGCGCATTAAGAAACCAACTCCTGGTCCGAAAGGTACTCCCAGCTTTGGACCTCCAATGAAGATCCTTAAGCGCATCGGGCGTTGGTCCTTCTGCCTGGAAGACGGGCGAACTTGGAATGCCTCACAGCTGACTGCAGTCCCAACGGGAGCATCGCCACAATGTGCGGTACGATGGGATGACGACTACCAAACTGCGCCGCTACATGGAGCACAAGCCTCTTCGCTGCCAAGTCCACGGACACCTGCCAGAACCTCTGGGCAGTTGGAGCTATCCCCGTCGATATCTTCAGATCCATCACAGCCACAGGGTCCAGTACATGCAAGCCTTGCTTCAGAAGATGGTGACAGTGCTTCCGTTGTCATCGAAACTGCTGGCGAGCCGCCAGCGTTTCGTCGGTCCACAAGAGACCGAAGACCACCGGCAAGGTTGCAGGACTATGTGCTTGGATATAAACATTGACTGGCTTGTTAATATGTCTGTATTAAGGAAGGGGTAGATGTAGTGTCGTAGGGCGACACTAGGTGCCCTCAGTTGCATAACTATGAAATCCATAGAGAGATGGCACCACTGTTGCCCGGGTATATATATGGGTGCTCGCATGAATAAAGGGTCTTGCGTCTGGTGTGATATGGGTTGACATCTGTCTCGTTCTTCTGCTGGCCAACACTACACTATCTAAGTTACCTAGTGCGGTGTCAGCGAGCACCTGCAAACATTAACATTCATACTCGATGGCCGCGGAAACTCGCGGTCAAAACGCTGGCATGAAGAATTGCGGCAGTAGCAGCGAGCGAAGTGACCTTCGTGATGTCTATCGCTTCAACGCAAAACTGAGCGGTAAGAACACAGAGCACGCAAAGGTACGAGCCGTGCGCCCACCTAGGCTGTGCCCCCAAAGCAGATCGCTTTCAAGTTAAAGCCCGTGTTACCGCGCGCGGCCGAAATACAACGCGAAGTATTACGCATACCCAATGGCCAAAGCAAATTTGTTACCAGATCCGTTCAGATCCGTTGAGTTCTGCAGGAAAACTAGGTGTCCTCATCCCGGCCGTGCTGCGTGAGGAACCATTCGTGCACGGCGGACCTTAACCTTTCGATCGTTCGCGACGAGGGAATTTCAGCTAAGCTATACCGCGCTTCAAAGGCGGCCATCACATTTGTGGTTGCTCTAAAGTGCGAATTAACGGATAACACGAACAGCACTCACCTGGGGCTTTTGCTTCTTCTTTCTGGTGGCGAGCTTGCGCAGACGTGGCAGGTAGTGCATGGCTGGCAGTGAAAAGAACGCTAGAAGTGCGGAGCTCAGAAAATGCGTGACCGGACGCGAGCATGGATCTTCTTCTGCGAGGCCTCACGGCTCCAGCAGCTTAACACCACGAGCGGCCTTTCTTTTCATCTTCAAGCTGTAAGCCCGATTGAACGTGCAGAGGCACTGCTGCACAGGAAGAAAATTATTTTGCATGTCTGTGGCCGTACTTTTCGAACAAATTCAGTAATAAATTCAACATTAAATGATGTGCATCTCTATTTTTGAAACCGAAAGGAAAGGATAAGATTTTGCGCTTATACCCAGTTTTGGCTTTGCCGTCGAAAAGCCTGTGGGCCTCTCCTGTGCTCTTGGGGAAGAAAAAAAGGACGGAACCCTTCGTTTCTGCGTCGATTATCGTCGACTGAACAAGATCACGAAGAAGGACGTATACTCCCTCCCACGGATAGACGACGCATTGGATAGACTCTGCAACCCAAAATACTTCTCGTCGATGGATTTCAAGACTGGCTGCTGGCAAATGAAAGTCGGCGAGAGGGATCGAGAAAAAACAGTCATCACGCCAGACGGCTTCTACCAGTTCAAGGTCATGCCACTCGGTCTGTGTTCGGCACCTGCAATGTTCCAGCGCATGATGGACACGGTGTTCACAGAGCTGAAGTTGCAGCCCTGTCTCGTCTACTAGGATGCCGCCGTTGTCTTTGCCGGAAATTGCGACGATCATTTTATCGGCTTGGGACAGTACTATTAACCACCGAATCATACGGCCCAACTCTGTGTTATAACTCAACTATTATGACTGCTACGGGGCGGGAACAGCATCAGGCCGGACGGCCAGGGCCATAATACCGCCCACACAAGAACGGGAACACTGCGCCCGTTTTTTTTTCTTCAGTTATTTACCCTAAAGGCCCAGCCTGGGAATTACCATTACACGGGGGGGGGGGATAACAATTGATATACGATATACAATGATATACAATATACATTGTAAGTCGAATATCATTGTATCTTACAATGATATACAATATACATTGTAAGTCGAATATCCTTATATGAAGTAGCACATGCTATACAACCTTTACATCACTTCTAATTCGACATCATACGCCAATAATACTTAAATTATACAAACAATATTATAACATCTGAAGAAAAACAGAAAGAAATGTTAATGTTATTAATTCACAAATGTTTCATTAAGTGCTTGTTTGAATATAATATGGTCAGTTATTTCAGCTATATTACATGGGAGATGATTCCATTCCGAAATGGCTAAGCGCTGACACGAAAACTGCAATAGTTTAGTACGTGCAAATGGTTGTTCGACCTTAAATCCGTGATTCATTCGTGAGAATTTTCTTTTGGCTGGTAAGATGTGTGCCTGAGGGAATATTGGGTTATGAAAGAGCTGATGGAAGAAAGTTAGCCGAGATATCTTTCTTCTAGTCTGCAATGGGATGAGTCCTAGGTCATGTTTTATTTTGGTGATACTTGAATGTTGTGAATAGTTACCTGTAATAAATCGCGCTGCCTTGTTCTGAAAAGATTCTAATTTGTTAATAAGATGCGTTTGGTGCGGGTTCCATATAAATGAGGCATACTCAATCTTTGAATGAAGTACGGTGGTATATGCAAAAAGCTTAGTATCACTATTAGCCTGACGAAGCGTTCGACGAATGAAGCCAAGAGATTTGCATGCAGCGGAAACAATACAACCCACGTGATTATGCCAAGACAAAGTCGGAGAAAGATGAACACCTATATATTTAAATGATTCTGTAGTTTCTAGAGCCTCACCATTAAGAAAGTATGTCTGTTTCTCAATTTCACTGCAAGTAGTAAATCTCATAGGTTTAGTTTTCGAGGTATTTACGCTCATTTGCCAGTCTGAGCACCATCTTCCAATCCTCTTCAAGCCATTTTGTAATTTATCACAATAACCCTTACATTTAATGGCCGATACAGAACGCAATCGTCGGCATAAAACCGGATTTCTGAATCTATACCCTGATTTATGTAAATTAAAAATAGAGTGGGTCCCAAAACAGAACCTTGAGGCACACCGGACTAAACAGGTTGAAATGAAGAACGACATTATTGATTACGACAGCTTGTCGTCTGTTACTGAAATATTCTTTAACCCAGTTTATTACATTTTCGTCAACATTAATCAGCTTCATTTTATATATGAGGCGGTTATGAGCCACACGGTCAAAGGCTTTAGCAAAATCTATAAATATGGCGTCAGTTTGTTAAGTTCGTGAAGGTTAAGGTGAATGTCTGTAGTTAGTTCAAGAAGCTGGGATTCACATGACCGGCCTCGTTGAAAACCATGCTGGTTTGCAAATAGAATGTGGTTGCTAGCCATGTACTGCATGATTTGAGAAGATAATACGTGTTCAAATAGTTTGCATACAACAGACGTAAGGGATATAGGCCTATAGTTTGTTAGCTCGTTTTTGTCGCCGGTTTTATATATTGGTATGACATGCGCCAATTTCCAGTCGTCTGGAGTTTCGGCGGTGTCGCGAGACTGTTGAAACAATAGTGTAAGTACAAGAGCAGAATTGTGCTTCGTCATTTTTAGTAGCTTTATACAAATACCATCAGGACCTGGACTAGAAAACGATGGTAAACGCTCAATAGCTTTCACAATACCGTCACTTGTCACAGTTATACATTCCATAAATGGAGAACTATCAGAAAAATGTGTTGACTTATGTAGGGGCTTTTCGTCCCTAAATACACTACAAAAGAATAAATTAAACCGTTCAGCAACATCCATGGCATCAATTGCAGCACCAGACTCAGTTTCAAAAACAGGTAACTCTTTTGTAGGTGCGGGAGAAATGACTGTCCAAAATTTTTTTTGATCTGTTTTTAGAAATTGCGAAATATCCTCGTTAAAAAACTTATATTTGACAGCCTCAATATGTAATGCACATTCTTTAGAAAACGATAAATATTCTGACTTAACTTCAACAGATTTAGCGCTTCTTGCCTTTCGAAACAAATGTTTCTTTTTATTCAGATATCGCTTAATCTCGCGAGTAAACCATGGCTCGTCTGCTGTTTCAGAGATCCATTTTTTTTTAATGTATTTCTCCCGGAGTCTTAACACCTCGTCACGAAAACGAATCCAGTTATCTTGCAGCGAACAGTTTTCATACGTTTGCATGAATGACAGGTAAAATTCAAAATCAGAGTTGAAGCTTTCGGGATCTGCTTTAGAATAGTCATAAATCTTCTTTTTTTGTCGTGGTTTCTTCACGGTCTGCCTTTTAAAGGTACAATGTATGACACGATGGTCACTGATATACTCTAGTACATCCACGGTAACACGTTCGGGGTGTGTTGTTAGAAGCAGATCAAGAATAGCATTGTTCCGCGTAGGGATTTCGACAAGTTGAAACAACTGAAAATATTCTAAAAGGTCAACAAAATCCACACAATCGCGTGTCTGGCGCGTGCTAGGGAATTTTAAAGCAGACCACTCTATGCTTCGAAAGTTAAAATCACCAGCCAAAATTATGGGAGAGTTATTGTATTCGGATTGGATGGAGCCTAATACAGATTGCAGTTCCTCAGAAAAATCTTGTAGAAAGTCAGGTGGCCTACAGCATGCTCCAATAACCAAAGTTGCAGCTCGTAAATAGCATGCAACCCAAATAGTTTCAAGAATGCTGTCAGTAGATATGTGTTTTACCTTTATATGCTTTCTGATGGCTATTACGACACCGCCTCCTTTTCTATCCACACGGTCTTTACGAAAACAGTGAATGAATTTGAAATTAGTAACTCAGAATTACTAACTTCAGGAGTTGACCACGTTTCCGTTCCGATTATAACATCTGCATTACAAGCGTGAATCAGGGAAGTAAGCTGATCTTGTTTGTTAAGGATGCTACGAAAGTTGGCGGAAATTATAGAGAATGTAGGTGTCCCACTGTCTTCCTGCACGTGACGACTGCGTCATGGGTTTGCATTTCGCTGGAAACATTCCACGACCCTGCCCTCGGAATGTTGGTACCGATATAATCTCCTGCCTACATTTAGCTCATTGAAAGATAGCTTGAACCTTTCATCGGGTTGACAATTCGCTCGAGCAAAGTCGCGAAGCTGTTTGCGCACGAATTGTATTCGAGGTGAAAATTCCTCATCGATCCAAACGTTTAATTTCAAATGTTTTAGCTTGAACGAATTAGCCAGAATGCTGCACTTTGTCTTGTAGTGCAGAAACTTCACTATTATTGACCGGTGCTGCCCTTGCCTGCGAAATCCAATGCGATGTGCACGTTCAATATCCGTTATCTCGAGGCCAAGGTGATCTCTGCAGAAGCTTTCAATGACAACTTGAGAAGCCTCGTAGCCTTCTTTCTCTGCCTCGGGCAAGCCTTTGAATATCAATTTTTTTCTGCGCATGCGATTGTTGATGTCATCAACGATTTCAACTATGTTAGGTTCAGAATCCCGCCTGTCAGAAAGGGATGAAAGATCGCTTTTGATGTCATCGACACCTTTTTTGACTTCGGATAACGCCTCTTGTTAGTATATAAGGACCTGTAAAAAAAATACTTTACTTTCTATACAATTTCTATCGATTCTTCTTCCCCTTTATCGCTTCAGCACTTAACATTATTTTCCTGTTCTTGTTCTCCGTTCTCGATTTATTCAAACAATTTCTCACGCAATTCGCTCTGCGAGGACGAGAAAAGACACGAAAGCATTCACTGATCATGCTTGTATTCTCAAGTGCCGTCGCCTATAGATGGCGCGCAAGGCGACTGAATATGGCGTCCACAGAGAGTATAGAAACCCCTGAGCAAATGTGCGTCCTACGTGTCAGCTCATATTTTTGTTTAGCGCTTGAAGATGGTACTACCTTTTTCTGAATCGCTGCCGCTGAGTGACATCATGAGCCACATAGACGCCTCAGAAACGCGAGTACGACGCCTCATTGAAGGGAAAGTGGTGATGAACGCCATTATGAACGGCGCATCGTCTCTCGCCATGCAAAGTCTTTGTTTGCAGACGCCCGACGTCCACCAGAAGCCACACGAGCTGGAATTTATTTATGAAAGGGAGGGTTCTATCAAAGTACGTTAGCTTGTCTTTTATCTTTTTCTTCCTGCTAATCGCGAGGGCCCGCGAAGCCTGCCTTTCATGCACTGTCGTTTCGCGACAAAGCAGTTTTACTGTTATGTGATGTTCTCGAGTTCCTTTCAAGTAATCAGTTATGAGCCAGATATTTATATTTGATAATTAAAGAAAGGATATCACCAAATCAATTTTTCAGGTGTCAGTCTTGTACGTCGCTAAGCTAGAATACGCAGATGTAAAGAATGGTTGTTTTATTTCTCGCTGGAGCAGTTGTATTATCGTTCGAGTGATGAGGAGCGACGAGAGAAGCTCGTTGCGCTCACGTCGCGAATTCAGTGCGTCTGTTTCATGTTCTAACAATTTTGCTTTCAGGGCCACTGTAGCTCTAAAGCTGGTAATTCACTGCGGTGCAAGCAGATGATTGCGATGTTGTTACTCGTCAACAGGCAGGTTGGTTTTATAGTTTTCGTGATATTTACTTTGATACTGCTGAACACTATCAAACAATGCACGTAAGCGTGCCTCGGCCAAGTCTCGGTCAATTGTGTTTGGCCATAACCGTGGCGGCCGCATTGTAATGGGTTCGGCGGCTGTAATGGGTTCGGCATGCTAATGGGCTCGCGCACCGTGCATTGGGTGCGCTTTAAACATTCGGGGGTGCAAATTAACCTGGAACTTGTTTCAGCGCGCCTCCAAATTCAAAAGAAGTCGGATTAGAGTTGAAAAAAATGTGCAGTGCAACATTTATTGGTTTCATTAAAAATATATCTGAACATAACGTTAGTAACAAGTTGAGTTACTGAAGGGTCTGGAATAATTACGATTAGAAATCGCTGAGACGACCGGGGACTAAATTCAATATAAATCAGAAAAAAACATACATAGTACAGTATAAAATTAATGGGCTTCATTTTAGATATATTGACACGTATACTTGTCTTTATCGGGCAACCACGTTTCGCAGCCTAACAAAAGTAATCGCACAGCGTGGGACGCGCCTGTATGTATCCGAAGTTTCTGGAACGTTATCGATGCTTCTATCTGCTGTCTGTTGTCGCTGAACGTTATGTTATCTGATTTCATCACCTGACGCGAATGGTGTAGAACTTTGTGGAAGGCACGCGGGTCCGAACGATTAGTCTGGAACATTCGATGACTGCTCTATAAAAGCCGACGCGCTTGACCCGCTGATCAGATTTTCGACGATCGCCGACTGTGTTCGCCGCTATCGTTTGGCTTTAAGTGTAGCCTGTTTTGTGGGCACAGGTTCGCCCAATAAAAGCTAGTTTTGTCTTTCACAGTACCGCTACTGTGTTCTTTCTTCACCGTCACTACCACGTGACATCTGGTGGAGGTGCTAGTGCGTTCATGTACCGAACGCCCCCGCAAAGCCGCGATCCAAGCCCGAAGCCCGAGGACAAAACCGACACCGCCCAAGACCAGCGTGCTAGCCGCAGACTGCAAGGACTGCCCCCAGAGCATGGACTTCTACCTGAGGCGACAAAGAAGATCACGGTCAAGACAACCTCAATGGCTGCCCCAGCGTCCCCCGTTATCCTACAACAACCCCGGAACCCACCGACCTTCCATGGAGCAGCGACTGAAGACCCGGAATCCTGGCTGGAGACATACGAGCGAATCGCGACATTCAACAACTGGGACTCCAACGACAAGCTGCGGCATGTCTACTTCGCCTTAGAAGACACCGCCAGAACATGGTTTGAGAACAGGGAGTCTACCTTGACTACGTGGAACCTGTTCCGTAGCGGCTTCCTGCGCACCTTTACAAGTGTCGTGCGCAAGGAGAGGGCCGAAGCTATGCTGGACGCCCGAGTGCAGCTACCAAACGAGAACGTTGCCATCTTTACGGAAGAAATGACCCGTCTGTTCCGCCACGCCGACCCAGATATGGCCGAGGAAAAGAAAGTTCGCCTACTCATGCGTGGTGTGAGGGAGGAACTTTTTGCCGGGATGGTACGAAGCCCACCGAAGACCGTCGACGAGTTTCTTCGCGAGGCCACCAGCATCGAGAAGACACTCGAGATGCGAAACCGGAAATTCGACCGCCGCACGAACGCGACAAACTACGCCGGACTTCAGTCACTGGCCACCGACGACCTACGCGAGACTATCCGAGCTGTCGTGCGGGAGGAGCTACAAAAGCTGTTCCCATCATCACAGCCTCAAGTGGTTTCGATTGCCGATGCAGTGCGTGAGGAACTCCAACAACTTGGAGTAGCCCCTGAATCGCAGCAGCCCGAGCCGCAAGCGATGACCGACGTCGCCGTCGCACGCCGTCAAGGCCCCCCTCCGCGACCGCGCCAGGGCCCTGTCACGCCGCAGTTTCGTCGTCCGCCGCCGCCGCCGCCGCTGCCAGCACGACCACCCGTCGCCCAGCGCACCTACCCGAGGAAGACAGACGTTTGGCGCGCTCCTGACCACCGCCCGCTCTGCTACCACTGCGGGGAAGCCGGCCATGTGTACCGCCGATGCCCATACCGGGAGATGGGACTGCGAGGTTTCGCCGTTAACGCGCCGCGGCCACAGATTGGCGAACGACCTCGCGATATCGCCGACTACCTCACCGCCACTCAGTGGAGCCATCGACGAGCTTCCCGTTCGCCGTCACCAGGCCGCTACCTGTCGCCGCAGCGCCGACCATACACTGGCCCAGCCCGCGGCCGGTCCGTCAGCCCATACCCGGAAAACAGAACTTGACATATACCTTAAAACTATCACTAAAGAAATTATAAGCCAATCCAAGACATCTAAGCGACCTAAAAACATAACTGCGTCGGAGAGTCATATCATTTCAAATCTGAGCTGCCGGAATGACATTGTTATTAAGGAAGCAGATAAGGGTGGAAGTATAGTTATTTGGCCAATAGAAAAATACAAGCACGAGGCTTACAGACAACTAAACAACCCAGAACATTACCGCAAACTAGATAACGATCCGACATTGTCCTATACAGTGACAATTACCAACAGGCTGAAATCACTTTTGGCTGATGAATTGATAACACCATCAGAATACAAATTTCTTAAACCAAGCAACAAAACTGCCGGACGTTTTTACCTCCTTCCGAAAATTCATAAAATTCCATCCGCTGAACTATACACTGCTATTATCCCAGGCCGTCCGATAGTATCAAACAACAACACCCCGACAGAGAGCATCTCCACATTCCTTAACCACTACCTTGGTAACTTGCCGAAAACACTTCCGTCATTTGTACAAGATACGCCCCACCTGCTGAGAATTATAGAAGACATTAATACTAAAGGCACACTACCCCACAACACAATTCTCGCAACACTAGACGTCACGGCGCTGTACACCAACATTCCAATCTCTGATGGTTTATCTTTGATAAAACAAACGCTGTCTAAACACAGTGCACAACACTCTACTGAAGTTTACCTGTCTCTCCTTGAATTAGTTCTCACACATAACTACTTCGAATTTGAAGAGAGTTACTACCTACAGATACATGGTACAAGCATGGGTACGCCTTTTGCACCAACCTACGCGAACATATTTATGGGGATTCTAGAAACAGATTTCCTATCGCGCTGCACTACCAAGCCCCACACATACCTACGATACATAGACGACATACTCATAATCTGGGGACATGGCCAAGACAGTCTAGATAAATATGTATCCTTTCTAAATTCTGTTCACCCAACAATAAAATTCACATCAGAATCCTCAACTGAGCGCATAAACTTTCTGGACACAACAATATACATTGACAATGGTGAACTAAAGACAACGCTGTATAGGAAACCTTTCGACAAACAACAGTACCTAGAATATACCAGCCACCATCCCAGACATTGCAAACAAGGCATCTTTAAAGGCCAAGCCACACGACTACGTCGCATTTGCGTTGAAAACCAAGACTACATAGATAGACTCGATCACCTTAAAGAAACGCTATCAAACAGGAACCACCCAAACAGTGACCTTCAAACAGCTTACATCGCTGCAACCAAACTTGATCGAGCCGAGGTCCTCAAACCCCGCCCGAAGATCACAAGAACAACAACGCCTCTTCTTACTACTAAATTCTCAAACGCACTCCCAAACGTGAATAACATCCTAAGTAAATACTACCCGATTCTCACCAGCAACCAGAAACTTAAGAAGATTTTTCCCGACCCTCCCAGAGTGGCCTACAGACGCAACACTAATTTTAAAGATGTTCTTGTGCACGCCAAACTACAGAAAAAGAAGAAGTTGGGAACCAATCCCTGTGGTCGCCCCAGGTGCTCTACATGCAAACACATTCAATCCACTACTACAGTAAAAAGTACAGCGTGGAATTACACACACAAGGTAACTTCGGCTTTCACCTGCACATCAAGCAATGTAGTCTACTGTCTAGAATGCGCCGCTTGTAGCAAACAATACATAGGTGAGACCGGACAACAAATCAATAAAAGACTCAATGGTCACCGCGCGGACACAAAACACAATTTACCCAAAGCAGTAGCCAGCCACTTTAATGAACATGGACATATGTTTGACAAAGCAAGGCTCTATATACTACAAACAAATTTCCGTTCCCCTCGCGAAAGGAAGTACACGGAATCATACCTCATACACAAGTTTAATTGCCTACACCCGACAGGAATTAATTTGGCACGCGGCAACTTAGAATCTTTAAAAGCTGTAACTTAAATCTGAAACTCTCATATCATCAACCAATACACAAAACACATTAGGCCACCAGCCAACTTTAATTCTTAACCTCACCTACTCTTTCATTTCGGAGGAAAAAAAAAATTTCCTGCCTACTACTCAATTTAATGTACTCTTTCAGGATTTTACGTCTATACCAACTGTACGATCCCCTTCTTCCATGTACACTTGCCCGCGCCCGCTTCTGCACGCGTCACCCTCCTGTTTGCTATACCGATTTCGCCCCCCCCCCCCTTCCCCCTGTCCCCCTTTTTTAGTCTTTTTTTTGAAACCCCCTCGACAACACATTCCGAAGTCAATATGCCTTTTTCGGCGCCTCAACCCAGAGTATCGCCTTCTGGATGCCGCCGTAACGACACCTACGTTAAGCGCGTGGGGCAGTGCCCCTTGAAAGACCATGCCGCTGCCTTTCAGTCACCCCACACATTGCACCGCAGACTCCTCGTCGCCACCTTTACTATTTCAAAATTACTCGACCTATTGCTTGACCGGCCGTTCTAATGCCTCAAAAACATGCCGCCGACGACTCCCCCTGAATACCTCCTAACCTTTCGCATCCCCAACACGCTCCCAAGCCCCCGTATTTCTTAAAGATTTCATTTTTCTCTTTCTTTTTCTTTCACCCCCCCCCTTTGTTGTGTCTTGGTACGGCCCTGGCTCCCCCCTCCTTTTTTTCCTTTTTTTTTCTGCTTCTATTTCTTTTCTTTCCTCCCCGCGTGCCCACTCTCACGCTCTTGTCCCCTCGTCTTGAGAATGAGGCTCACAGACGTCGGACGACAGCGCCTGTTCCCTCTTGTAATCTCTCTCTTTAAAACCAGCCGCCAGCGACAACACCCGCACGTGACGTCACTGCACTAACCCTTTAAAACTAACACGCCGAGGATGACGAGGCCGCCTTTGACGAAGATAGGTCCACCTATCAAAACGTTGGCCAGCCTGTCTGAGGTACTTCAACCCTGTTTAAAAAATTTTATACCACCGGAAAACTAAAAGCAGCAACCGATGGAGGTGCGGTTGCTGTTCGTCGAACTGACGAAGATCCTCCACCGCCGACGAAGACGACGAAGCAACCATTTCGACGACCTAATGACGACACGCCACCGTCCCGACGAAGTCAGGAAGCCAAGACTACACCGACGAAAGACGACTTGACGACGCGACGTTCAAGCTTCAGTTTAACGCGACGCAGCCGTGATCCGACGCCAAGACCCAACTGCAACGCCAGACAAAGAACCACCGACCTCGACGTGCTTCTCGACGGACACGCGGTTACCGCCTTAGTGGACACAGGGGCTGATTACTCCGTCATGAGTGGACACATCGCCGCCCAGTTGAAGAAGGTTAAGACTGCAAGGGAAGGCCCTCAAATTCGCACCGCAGGAGGACAGCTCATCACGCCGACTGGAATCTGCACGGCAAGAATAACCATTCATGACCGAACTTACCCTGCCACTTTCGTTATCCTCCAACAGCGTTCACGAGACGTCATTCTCGGTATGGACTTCCTGAACAAACACGGCGCAATCATCGACCTGAAGTCACAGTCAGTAACGCTGTCGGAAGATAAAGCGACACCGCCGGAGAGCCCTCGTAGTCACCATGCCTTGAGTGTGCTCGAAGATCAAGTGAGCATCCCGCCTCACTCCAGCATTGTTATTTTGGTCGGCACCGAAACACCCGCTGACGTAGAAGGCGTCATCGAAGGCGACCAACGTCTTCTGCTAGACCGTGAAATTTGCGTCGCAAGAGGGATCGCTCGACTGCACGGAGGAAACACGAAAGTGTTGCTGACAAACTTCAGCAAGGAGTTCAAGCACATCAACAAGGGCACGACCATCGCATACATCGAGGAAATTGTGGAAACCAGCGATGCCTTTGTCCTCTCGGATTCTGTCGCATCTACGCCGACGACTGTAGTTCCCGAGCCAGACTTCGACATAAGTCCAAGTCTCCCCGTGATTAAGCAGCAACAGCTCAGAAGTCTGCTTCGACGATACAAAGGCTGCTTTTCGACGTCATCGAGGATTCGACAAACACCAGTCGCAAAGCATCGCATAATAACCGAAGAATGCGCTCGACCACTACGCCAGAGCCCTTACCGAGTTTCGACGCGGGAACGTGAAGCTATCAGAGAACAAGTCGACGAAATGCTGCGCGACGACATCATCCAGCCGTCGAAAAGCCCGTGGGCATCCCCTGTTGTCCTGGTAAAGAAAAAGGACGGAACCCTACGTTTCTATGTCGATTATCGTCGACTGAACAAGATCACGAAGAAGGATGTATACCCCCTCCCACGGATAGACGACACATTGGATCGGCTCTGCAACGCTAAATACTTCTCGTCGATGGACCTCAAGTCTGGCTATTGGCAAATAGAAGTCGACGAAAGAGATCGCGAAAAGACCGCCTTCATCACCCCAGACGGCCTCTACGAGTTCAAGGTTATGCCATTTGGACTGTGCTCCGCGCCTGCAACGTTCCAGCGCGTCATGGACACGGTTTTAGCAGGATTGAAGTGGCAGACCTGTCTCGTTTACTTGGATGACGTCGTTGTCTTCGCCGAAAATTTCAACGATCACCTTAGGCGGCTTGCAACAGTACTGGAGGCCATCAAGTCATCAGGGCTCACTCTGAAGCCAGAAAAGTGCCGCTTCGCCTACGATGAGCTTCTGTTCCTAGGCCACGTCATCAGCAAGTCTGGAGTCCGCCCCGACCCGCAGAAGACAGCTGCCATCGCAAAGTTCCCGCAGCCCACCGACAAGAAGGCAGTGCGTAGATTTCTTGGCATGTGTGCCTACTACAGGCGATTTGTCAAGGACTTTTCACGCATCGCTGAGCCGCTGACACAGCTAACTAAATGTGACATTGAGTTCAAGTGGGAAACGCCGCAGGCCGACGCATTTGAAGAACTCAAACGACGCATGCAGTCGCCGCCCGTACTTGCGCACTTCGACGAGCACGCCGATACCGAAATTCACACTGACGCCAGTAGCCTAAGCCTCGGTGCCGTCCTAGTCCAGAGAAAAGATGGACATGAACACGTGATAGCTTACGCTAGCCGGTCGTTGTCAAAAGCGGAAGGCAATTATTCCACAACGGAAAAGGAATGCCTCGCCATCGTTTGGGCTACAGCGAAATTTCGCCCCTACCTATATGGCAGGCCATTCAGAGTGGTCAGCGACCATCACGCGTTGTGTTGGCTAGCTAACTTAAAGGACCCTTCAGGACGGCTGGCACGGTGGAGCCTCAGACTACAAGAATACGACATTACTGTAACATACAAGTCCGGACGAAAACACTCAGATGCCGATTGCCTATCACGCGCCCCCATTGACCCGCCGCCGCAAGATAACGAGGATGACGACGCCTTCCTTGGAATAATAAGCGCGGAAGACTTCGCTGATCAACAACGAGGGGACCCGGAGCTAAAAGCCCTTGTCGAGTATTTGGAAGGGCACACCGACGTTGTCCCTAGGGCATTTAAGCATGGACTATCTTCGTTCACGCTTCAAAACAACCTACTCGTGAAGAAAAACTTTTCACCAGTCCGCGCCAACTACCTTCTTGTTGTTCCGTCGGCGCTGCGTCCAGAAGTACTGCACGCCTTACACGACGATCCAACTGCTGGGCACCTCGGATTCTCCCGGACGCTGTCGAGAATACAGGAAAGGTATTACTGGCCGCGTCTGACCGCCGACGTCGCCCGTTACGTCAAGACATGCCGAGACTGTCAACGACGCAAGACACCACCGACAAGGCCAGCAGGGTTACTACAACCGATCGAACCTCCTCGTCGACCATTCGAGCAGATTGGGATGGATTTGTTGGGGCCGTTTCCGACGTCAACATCCGGGAATAAGTGGATCGTCGTGGCGACGGACTATCTCACCCGCTTCGCTGAAACAAAAGCTCTACCGAAAGGCAGAGCAGCCGAGGTGGCGAAATTTTTCGTCGAGAACATCCTGCTGCGACATGGCGCCCCAAAAGTCCTCATCACCGACAGAGGAACGGCTTTTACAGCAGAGCTCACCCAAGCCATTCTGCAATATAGCCAGACAAGCCACAGGAGGACAACTGCCTACCATCCGCAAACGAATGGTCTCACGGAGCGCCTGAATAAGACCCTCGCCGACATGCTAGCGATGTACGTCGACGTTGAGCACAAGACGTGGGACGCGGTCCTACCGTATGTAACCTTCGCTTACAACACGGCGGTGCAAGAAACAACATAGATCACGCCGTTTAAGCTGGTTTACGGCAGGAACCCGACGACGACGCTCGACGCCATGCTGCCCCACGTCATTGACGAAGAGAATGTTGACGTCGCTAGCTATCTCCAGCGCGCCGAAGAAGCCCGACAGCTCGCCCGCCTGCGGATCAAGGACCAACAGAGGACCGACAGCCGATACTACAACCTCCAACGACGCTTCGTCGAGTACCAGCCCGGCGACCGTGTTTGAGTATGGACCCCGATACGCCGACGAGGACTCAGTGAGAAACTACTCCAACGCTATTTGCGACCCTACAAGGTCATCCGACGCATTGGCGCTCTGGACTATGAGGTCCTGCCAGACGGCATTTCGTATTCACAGCGGCGCCGCGCACGATCTGAAGTGGTCCACGTGGTGCGCCTTAAACCCTTTTACGGACGCTGACAAACTTCGCCATTTTTGTTCTTTTCTTTGCTACGAGTGCTTTTGTTTATTACCTTCGTTTCTTTGCAGCATCGGCTCGATGCTTTTTAAGAGGGGGGTATTGACACGTATACTTATCTTTATCGGGCAACCACGTTTCGCAGCCTAACAAAAGTAATCGCACAGCGTGGGACGCGCCTGTAAGTATCCGAAGTTTCTGGAACGTTATCGATGCTTCTATCTGCTGTCTGTTGTCGCTGAACGTTATGTTATCTGATTTCATCACCTGACGCGAATGGTGTAGAACTTTGTGGAAGGCACGCGGGTCCGAACGATTAGTCTGGAACATTCGATGACTGCTCTATAAAAGCCGACGCGCTTGACCCGCTGATCAGATTTTCGACGATCGCCGACTGTGTTCGCCGCTATCGTTTGGCTTTAAGTGTAGCCTGTTTTGTGGGCACAGGTTCGCCCAATAAAAGCTAGTTTTGTCTTTCACAGTACTGCTACTGTGTTCTTTCTTCACCGTCACTACCACGTGACAATATTAGAGCATAATTTTAGTTACAACTTGAATTACTTGTGTATGGAATAATTAGAAATCACTGATCACCACACACCAAAGCACAGAATCATAGAACCCACCGTGGCTGCTAAGTGGCTATGGTGCTTGGCTGTTGAGCACGAGGTCGCGGGATCGAATTCCGGCCACGGCGGCCGCATTTCGACGTGGGCGAAATGCGAAAACTCCCGTGTACTAAGATTTAGTTGCACGTTAAAGAACCCCAGGTGGTCGAAATTTCCGGAGTCCTCCACTACGGCGTGCCTCATAATCATAAAGTGGCTTTGGCACGTAAAACCCCATAATTTAACAGATTGGATTGGAAAAACTTTAATAAAAGTCCTGCAGGACGCACGTCAGCGCGCAGTGGGCGTCTCCCACGCAGGGACCGACAGGGAATACCTGGCGGCCGCTGCGCGAGCCTGCTGGACGGCCCATTGCTGGTCTTGTAGGAGCGGGCTTCTTAGGGTCTTCTCCCACTTGTCGGAGGTAGAGTCGGGCGGAGCGTTTCTACACTCCCAGAGCACGTGTGCGAGTGTCGCCGTGACCCCGCACGAGGGGCACGCATCGTCTGGGTAATTAATCGTAGACTTTAGAGACCCGCCGCGTACGTGAGCAGGACTTCTGTGAAATTCCTGAAAACCAGGAAATAAAAAGCGAAGGTAATGACGTCACAAACAAAAAGGTGGAATGAAATTTAACATGCTAATTAATGAAATACAGTTACCTCCGAGTTCGGTTCGTACGTTGCGTTTGTCTAAAGTTAGCCTAAAGAACACCAACACCGAGGTGCTAGTGCCACTAAGAGACACCCAAGTCCAAGATATTCGTCGTGTACCATTTTTTTTTTCGACTAGTGTTGCTTTCTATATTTATTCAAATCGTCTCACATTAAACAATATGGTTGTAAATTGCTCTTGTGCTGTCGTTTTGCTCCAGTGTAGTCCTAAAGTACTGCTCTACAAATGTAACTGGTACAGAGTTCCCGCCGCAATAAAACAAGTGCGCCGTATAGAATGGTGAACATTGCTGTATTTGATTTGCATTCTTTGTTACGATCATGCGCATATCTATATAGCCACAAAAAAACTAAAAAAAACTGAAGAAACTAATAAAGGTCCTCTAAATCTGTCCGATCATGTACAGATCGCGCGCTGACACGCGCGGTAACATCTCCCCCCATACAATTTCTGGAACTGCGTGGAGTACACTGCGAACCAAGTCATAAGCTTTGCCTGACGACCTGGCAAGGTGTGGGCGTCCCCATTACTGAGCCACGGGTGCATTTAAAGGCTCTGGCGAAGTCTAGAACGTACATGAACGGCGTCACCACACGCTCCTTGTATGTCGGCGGTCGGTGCGCGTTAGGACAACGTCCGGTCGCCGCGAGCAGGTAGAAGAGCTGCGCATGAGACATGAACGTCGTGCTCCACGCCAGCTTTTCGGTGTACCAGTCCGCAGGCCGCGAGAGCGCGTTCACCACAGATGCCAGTCCGAGCGACGGGGCGATTAAGTCAACACTTTCTCCTGGCTGCTGGGCGAACCTAGCGTAAGCTCTTTGGAAGCACGTGGAAAACCGCTTGAGGTTGGACACCGTGCTCTGGTTCCAGCGCTTGTCCAAGATCAGGAGCTTCCAGACTGCCTCCGCCAGGTCGTAGCCCAAGGTGGCCATGTTCAGCACGTCAGAGTGCGGCGACGTACTCTCGACGAGGTCGTACAAATACGGCGAGATCTGCACATCCCTGTCGTCCGTTATTTTGACGTCCTCGAAGAGGAACATCGGCTCCACGTGGCGCCTGCCTCCGGCGCGATTTAGGGCGTGGACGTAGTCGTTCATTCGAAGGACGTTCTCGGCAAAGACGTCGACCGCGCGGGGAACTTCCACGGGAGGCCGCATCGATGCGTCCGTGGTCGCCGTCACGATGGTGAGACCACCGACCAGGCTCCGCAGACGCGCCACGTCGGCGTCGAAGAGCGAACTCGACTCGGCGACGCGAAGCACGGCTCGCTTGACGGCGGCGAACGTGGCGGTCACCTGGTCGTCCGTGCCGCGCTGAGATATCACCTCGTCTCTCAGTCGCTGCCACAAGTCGCCCCCGTGGTACCTGGTCTTTCTCATGCAGTGCCCGAACCCGGTCATGTGCGACGGCTTGGCACCGGGCAGGAACATCAAAGCGGCTGCGACGACGCTGTGCCACAGAAGGTACGCCGCCTTGGGGCCACAGTCCCCTTCCAGCGCGAAGGCGTCGTGGATGGCGCGTACGTGGAGCAGCCCCATGACGTCGACTACGGTCGCATTGCTTACCGTCCAACCGACCGCACTCATGGCAGCTAGGATGTCGCGTGCTCTCCAGAGTTGCCTGCTTATGGCTTCGGTCGCGTTAGCCCACGCGTACGTGCGGTTCTGCAGCGTAGCTGGAAAACGTCGGCACAGCTCCGCCATGAACTTCTCCGTGTCCGACGTCGTCACTAGCGGGCTGATGGCGCTTCGCACTGCGTTCACAGATGCGTTCAACCAGTCGGCAGAGAAGGGCGCGACTGTGCACAGTGCGCGATTGCCTAGGCGCAATCTGGACTGCCTTGGATGATAAGTGACTTCCAGAACAGACGGGACCATGTACCGCATGCTCACTTCGACCATGAACTGCAAGCTGTTCCTGGAGTTGGGATGTCTTAGCGCATCTTGCGCGACCCGGACGACGCTACGAGCCATCTGCGAAGCGAATTCGTCTCGTCTACTTACGCTGGCCACGCAAGACCGGAAGTAGCCGGTCATGAACTCGGCGACCTCTCCTACCCGACCGTGGGGTTCGGGAGGGACGCCGGTGACCACAAATCTCTCGAGCCTCGAGTCCACCGTGGCGTTCATCGTGAGACGGAAACGAACGGCGTTAGAGCAGGCGTAGTCGAAGAAGTTGTCGCACGGCTCGAGGCTCGAGTTGAGGTAGGGGACGAGTTCGCGCACTTTATCCGGGCAGCAGAAGCTCGAGGCGCCGGTGTCGCGGACCAGCCGCTGCTCCACGGACCTCGCCCTGGACCTGAGCGCCAGCGAGCCCAGGAGAACGCCGACGGTCCCGGCGATGGCGATGGCCATCAGGACGTCACCGTAAGCGAAACAACGGTTGTCGCCAGACTCCTCTTCATGAGCACCGAAGTCGCGTACGTTGCGGTTTCGCTCCATGACGGCTTCTTCTTCATTCACACAGCGCGCGTATATGAGCTTTCAAAACATGCACGTACCCAGAAAGGGGGACGTTGTATAAGTGTCTCCCTCTATGGGAGCCCTTATAATTGGTTTGTAGGTGTTGTGTCCAAGGTTGCCCGGGTCACATTACAGCCCGTCAATGTTTAAGGGACTTAAGGTCATGTGTATGTGCGCGACGAATGGGAAGGTGACATCTGGCAAGAGCAGCCTTGGCGAATTAAACGGCCGCTCGTAGGCCCAATTCTTTGTAAGGTTTGCGGTCAGCGAGCTGCTTCTCTTGTCTCTCTGGTGTCGGCGTGTCGAGCACTCTCCGCGCGCTCTCCGGACACCGGGCCCCACCGCCTGCCGCTGCCAACACAAGAGAGGATATCAAAGAAACCGGTGGTTGTATACTCAGAGATGATGACGTTAGGAAAATGAGCCTCAAAATGTAGAAGACGCGAAAAAAATCAGAGGGCACCTATGCACTTACTGCCAATGCGAAGCATTCATGTGCAATTGAACGCCGCTGAGTGGTCTTTCGAGTTTCGCATATCTCGCGGGCAAGCGAGCGCTGAGACGCCTGGCGTGTTTTCAGCACTGGGTGCATTATTGGAATAGTAAACTCTGTCAAACAAGAGCCCTTGAAGTTGAAATCACCAGAATATGTTGCTGAATTTCATTTATAATTTTTTTTTACCTGCGTGGAGCTGGTCTGGCTCCCTCACCGTCCTTCTTGCGGGGAAAATGAAACAATATATCATTTTCTCAATGATCATCAAACATATTCTTAACTGCAAAAAAGAACCTTATAAACACTGTTCTACCTTGTTAGATTAAACTTAAATGTTAGAAATAAAGTAGGTTAAGGGCCTCGACCCTTGCGCACAACGACAGCTAGGTTGGCGATGCCATCCAGAATTTTATCGCAGGATCAGAAAGATTTCGTCTATCAAATCAGAACTTAAGGTTTCGTAAAATTTCTAGAAAATCAATTAGATAGCTGTATTCCGGCTGTTTTGATTTAGTCCTTCGTTCTATTAAAATCATAAGCTAGAATCCGTCCGCTATTTTCCATACAGCGTTCACAAGTTTTCTCGACATTACTTTATCATACTTTTTTTGTTATATTGAACCACCCCGTTCTTCACCAACCTACCAGAGTGGGTATGTGCCACTGGCATCTGCGGGACTCTACCTCTACATCTTCATTTGGCCTTACCGAGGCGCAGGAGAGAGCTTGCGTGGACGAGGCACGCGCGGATAACGCAGGCTCCCGAGAGCGGCAGGGAGGGTGACATGGCGTTGCGTCGACGCTCTCTCCGCTCGCGCAACACCTGGCGCGTTAACAATTACCTGCTGGTTCGTTGCTGCAGACGCCAGACGCTGGCTTTTTCACTCAATGGGCTGCATGACGCGTTCGCATCAATAATAAGACCCACTGATATGCTGCACAACTCGTATTATTATTCCACTCTACTTTTTCCACGTAACAACCTGGTTTTTGGGCGAATCTGAAACCGCCTGCCTCTTGAGCAATCCCCCATAGTGGGTAGGTGTCAGTATTTAGAGACAAAACACAATCCTCATTGTGGATATATTTCATGAATTCAGTTTAGCATCAGCATTATAAAAACGTATGAGTGCACCACGATAGATCGGTCATGCAGGGAGAATCCCGAACTAAATGCGAAGGGTAATATACACGTAACGAATAAAACAAGTAACGCCAGATTGTCCAATAAACTGCGGCTAAGCAAAACTGGTGCGGGATGTTATTTGCCGTATCGTTGCATCCTCAGCGTTGACCACACCATAACCCGCAGTTGTCGACATGAGGCTGAAAACAGCTTAGGAGGTTGATGGAACGCCGCAGTAGCGTCAAAGCAAAGTAGAGGCACAAAAGATGCTTTTTACAATTCAACAGAAGAAATAAATGTGGCAAGAAGTTGTAGTGTTATTAGTAGTAGTACGGCCCTTCACTCGCATCTGGCTGCAATGCAGGTTGATTTCATTTCAAACTATTGTATCGGCGCGGCCGCCATGGACGCCAGAGCCAGGGACGAAGGCCATGGGCTTACGCAGGGCATGCCGGAATTTTGGCCCGAAGGAAAGACTTGCAGATGGGCACAGAGGCGTAGAATACGTTTATTGTCTGGACCGCCCGTTAAATAGGCACGACCGGCTATGGCTGCGTCCCTCCAGGGCGGGTCAACTTGCTTTCCACCCGAACCGAAACCGCGATACAACAGTATGCACTGTTCGCTTCACTTTGCTGAGTGCTTGTAGCCTCTGCCTTCTGCGGATATGAGCCATTGCATTTGAGGTGTGAGCCATAGATGATGATAGTTTTCTGTGTACGTTACTCCACAAAGGAATCCCAGGATCCTAGCCATAGACAGCTGAAGGCATAGACAACCATAGACAGTTTGGCTGTAAAACATATCTGCTCCGTCAAGCCGCGAAACATAGTCGTGCTCAGTTCTAAAGTTGTAGCGCGAGCTGTGAGCCGACAATTCACGTGAGAGCCCTTACATCGTAGTAATACGCGTGATGAGCTGAGAAATGCGAAGCGCTAGTTTGACACTCAATTAAGCGTGGCTAGTGACAAGGCTTTACGTGATCTTCTTTCATCCCTGAAAGTCTTGCGGCAAACCTTCCTGAAAGGAAAAATAAACAGTTGGGCAAAAATATAGAATTTCATTTTTTTTTCCACCATCACATCACTGAACGCGCGCAAGCAAGAATTTGAAGGAAGAAGTGCATGCGAAATCCCTTGGCCAAAAATTCCTTTCCGTCCCGTACAACCACGTAGAACGCAGGACGCTGCAGTTTTAGACGTACTGCGCCCACCGCGGAAAGTTAGAACCCCCCCTCCCCCCCCCCCCATTAGCACAACAGGGAAGTGGCTACGTCAGCCGGCTCGAGTGATAACTGTAGAAGCGTCATTCGAAACACACGAAATTATTCTCTAGTTCCGGCGGCATTTTCTCTACTTTCTTTTTAAATAAAAAGATGTTGATTCATAAATATTTCCACAAACAACTTTCGCTTTTCCTCCCTGTTAGGTTGTTGCCTTGGCTTTCTCGCTTAGGAGATCGCTTAATTTCTCATCTCCTTGCGACACTTGTTCCTTGTTGTCAATTTCGCACGAAAAGTGCTGTACAATAAGGGAAAAACCAGACGAGGTAACGGGTGACAGTCATATTGCTTATGGGTTCAAGGGATATTGCAGGGTCTGATGATCGACGCTGTTTCGCAATATTTTATTTTCCACCTTATCTAACCCGTATCGCGGATATATGGCTCCGAGGATCTGCCAGCGTCGCGGCAAACTGTCACTCGAGGAAATATTGAAGCAAAAGGAAAAGTTAAGCGCAACTGGCGCTTTCTCTGGCCGCTACTCGTTCCATGAGCATACACACCAGCTCACTATGAACCAAGTTTCTTTCCTGGCCTCTGGATCAGTCTAAACAAAGAAGGTTGGGCTAACGAAGCAACAGCGATGCGCGTGATCGTTGAATAGATGGTGACATAAAGTTGTGTTGGGCATTATAAATAAAATAAAATATTATAATTAAAACAATAAACTACGCCCTGCCTGCTGCTATAGATGATGACAGAAAGTGAGAGAGGCGTAACGGAGAGATGCCTCGACCTGCACCACTAATGTATCGCAGGTCAATAGACGGTGACAACTCAATTCATCTTGAGTTAATCACGCGGGCACCGAATCAATGACAAAACTGGCCTCCACACCCCAGGAGATGCCGATAACTACCACCCTCAAAAAGGAGTGACAAAATTGACAACTATTCAACTCCGTGATGATGGAATGGCAGCGAAAGCTGACGGCAGTCAAAGCTCTGAAACGAAAAGCAAAGTGCTTCACATCCGCTGCGGGTCGGCCTGAAGATATTCCAGTACCGGGCCCACCCGCGGCGGGGGTGATAAGCGCTCCCCTTATGTGGGCCCATCCAGAAGGTAGTGCAATGCCGACCCAACCCGGGGTGGAGGGAAAGCAGGCGTTAAGCACTCGCCATATGTGGGACCATACCGAATATTCCGAAGGGCGCGTTATAGGTTCCCGAGACCACGGAGGTATGTGCCATTGATCTTGGACCCTTTTTGCACTGTCACCAGGATCGGCCCACATGATGATTTTTTTGTTAACGGGTGTCGAAAAAAACTGCGGAAGTTAGTCATACACTGTTTTGCTTTAAAAGGCAGAAAAATCTTGACCGCCGAGTAGATTGATTTGTCGACGCTTTAGGAATGTGTGTGAGTAGTAGTGGCTTGGGCGGATAGGGGGGGGGTCTTGTGCTCACCAAAGTGTGCTCACCTGTGTAGCACCAAAGTAGTGGACCATTACCAGAACAAAGGCCTATAGTGTGCCCACCTTGTGCAGTGTTAGAAGAAAATTTAACATAGGAGTGCCTTCACAAGTGGGAAGGTGAATTTGAAGGCATGGACGCCAGGTCTATATACAGTACGCAGAAATTGAGTCTTCTTTTTTTGCAGCAATAACTGCTATGGGCTAACTCCCCTGCTTGTTCTGATGTCTACTGGTGTTGTCACTGGAATCCCCAAATTTCTTGCTAGAATAGTGAAAATAAAGTTCCCATTGTGCTGCGAATATTCAAACATACAATCAAAAGATTGGCAGTCCACAATTCTACATTTCAGCCACTCTGCTGAAGGTACAGTCATGGTGAATACTGATGGTGCGATCTAGCCAACAGGTGCCATGATTGGCTAACACCCGCTGAATTTCTGCGTACTGTATATAGAGCTGGCGTCTATGCCTTCAAATTCACTTTCCCACTTGTGAAGGCAGTCCTATGTTAAATTTTCTTACTTGTAATGACAGTGATTGGGTGCATCTGCTTCATTAATCTTCTTCTAGTGCTTGGCTTCTAATTTATTGGATCGAGCTGCTGGTGCCTTGTTTTCCTCAAGCACAGCGCGAGACCTAGGAATGGGTAGCCCAAATATATATTTGAGAAAACCAAAACGAACTCAGCAATAAGAAGCTAAAGGGTTGTTTGGTGGAGACCGGTGGACAAGTCCGGACATGAAAGAGGAAGAAAAGTCGAGTCTTTCCACTTCAACACTGGGAGGCACAACTCCCACAAATAAATACGACTCGTACTTATTTTAATTATTTAAAGAAGATTACTGACTTGCATTGGCGAATGTTCACTTCAACAAACACCGCATGAAGCAAGCTTCCTGCGCATATTTCACCAGCTACTGCGTCGTTGTTTCGCATCATGAGTGAAACTGTTATTTTCGGTATGCCACAACTTGGCCAATTGTGTTTTGCAGTAGGATATTAGCAGTGCTATTGAGGCACTTAAATACTCTAGAGTAGTAGTAGAGAAAACAAATAAAAGTAAGAAAGCAGTGGCTTTTTGTGCGTAGACTATTCATACAGCTGGTGCTCTTATGGTCATTTTTTTCCTATCTGCTAAACCATTCTAAATAAGAAAAACTTATACACAACTATTGTGCAAAGTCAGACCACAAGTAATCCAGAGGTATCCTTGGTAAGCAAAGCATATTTATTTGGTGACATTTTCCGCAGCCCTGCTATTGGGCTTTCTTTCCTTCCTTTTCAGCTGTACAGGTTCATTAAGAAGTGACGAGGCAGTTGGGCAATTTTAATCATTGAGACTTCGCAAAACCTTTATTCGGTTGTTTTTTTCTTGGTTTCAGACTCTGCACGTTGCATTTTAAGGCGCGTTTTCCGTGTTTTTTTGCTTTTGTATTTTATGGGTAGGGCATGTTAACCTTTCTTGCACCATGTCAAGTATGTGGTGCCATAGTGTTCTCGATCGAGTCTTACCCTTTGATTCTGTGCAATATGATGTCGGTTTTTTGTGTCCAAGGCCATTTTAAATTTGAGTGTGATTGTAGCATTTTGCTAAGTTTTGCCTCTGTCACCCAAGCTTGAGATTGCTACCCACTGCTGGTGGCATGACACATGTGACATTTTTTTTTTTCAATAAAAGGAAGTCTGTAGCTTATCCTGCGCACTGGTTGTCTTTTTTCTTGAATTACAAATTGTTGCCTATAGTTGCTCTTTTGTTTCATTTCAGATTAGGAATGGCTATCATAGTTTACATCATCTCAGCATATTGCACACTATGTGGCCACAATAATATAATAAATATATATGGCCACAATAAATATAATAAATAAAAGTTAATAATTCAAGAATAGTACCCAGTGGCGTAGCTAGGTCGTCTGGCACCCGGGGCCCTTAGCTCTTCTGTCAGACCCCCCCCCCCCCCCCCGGGCGTAGTCGAGGAAGGCGTGGATATCGACAATTTTCGGGTGTCTTCGGACGCATATGACACCCCCCCCCCCCTTCTGGCCCCGTGCACCCGGGGCCCACGGCCCCCCGGCCCCCCCTGTTGCTACGCCACTGATAGTACCATTGCATGGTGGTGCAGCCATGAATTGTGGCTATAAGGTACCAGCGCTGCAGGTAGCACTGCTTGTGCAGAATATACTTCAACTCTACTACCTTCAAACATCATTGTTTTTATCTGCATTTGTATAACCTCAGTTCCTGTGAACAACACACATCTGGTGGAAGAGTCGCTTGAACATGCGGTTGGGCCCAATGAATAGCCAAATTTCTGCCCGTTTTCATGTTATTAGCATATTAGTAAAGGCAGTCGTTTTTATAGTAGCTTGTTTGCCAAATACAGAAGCCGCTGCGGGGTCTCAGGATCTCGTAGACATCTTCAGCTTTGCAGGGGACACAGCATCTGGCACATAGTTTGTCAGAGGCCATGTCTTCGGGGCAAGTTGAGTTTACTCACTAGCAAAGGGAGAACCAAGCTTGTTGGATATGATGTAAACCGTCTGTACAATCAGTGGCCTTCATTTCGTGTGGCATATGTGGTTATAGCGACCCTTGCTTTATGCACTTTCTTGTCCGGCAGCAGTCTTTTGCTTTTGAAACACTCAGGATAGCTTTCAGGACGCTGGATGGAAATAACACTGAAAAACCAGTAGATGTTAATCGCTAGCAACATGAATGCTTTACACTCTGCAAAGAGCGACATGCGAACTATAGTTCGCATGTCGCTCTTTGCAGAGTGTAAAGCATTCATGTTGCTAGCGATTCTTCAACACATTCACATTCTGCAGACTCAAATGCATTACGGAAATGGTCCCAGCCTGAAACCCCGATTTTGTGAATATGACACATTGTCACCCTACATCAAGTGTTATATCTGATAATGGTCGCTGCTTCTTGGAGCAGAGTCACACTGATACTTTGGATGAAGGCCCCAGCTGTCCATGCTAGGTAAGTGTACTGCCGTTCTGGTTTTATTGGAGGGTGTAGCAGTTGGGACAGATGATGTCATTTGTCAATTTAAGGTCTGTAAGGTCTGCTTCTTTAAGGTCTGCTTCACCAAGGTGGCATCCTCTTGGCCGTACGTCTTTGCATCCCCAATGTGGGTGATGTACATTCAGCTCACGTCGATTGAGTATTCTGTGCTCAGGCAAGCAAATTTGAAGATGTCAAAGCCAAGTGAAGTCGCCTCGGCTGCGGTGCCTGGTTTTGGGACAGCGGTAGACCAATGCTAAAACGGCTTGCTTTCACTGCCTTAGCCTGCAGCACAGCACCACAACTTTCTGATCAGACATATGTTTATTCAAGCTGTTCTTTCCCTGCCCTCATCTGACAATAGCCAATTTTAGGAGCTGCTAATCTAGCTGACTTCAGAAGACTGCCGATTTTCAGCTACTTCTAGTAGCTTATTGCTTGGTTAATTTTTTAGTTGGGCATGACATACATAGTGCTTAAAAAATGAACTGTTTAAAGAATTCTTGGAGTAATATTAGGACAGGCAACTCTGAGTGATCACTGCTTTTGTCGCAAAATGTGGCAATGAGCTAGGCAGATGCTGTCACGACAGCGTAGCGTTTAGATTGTATGAGTATAGAGGAAACAAAATTGGAGTTGTGAAGTTCAAAGCCCTACTTTATACTGCTGACATTAGAGAGATTTAGATTAGTGGACGCAAGCAGCATGCGTAAACAAGAACCCTGGTTGGCTAATTCTGGGACCCATGTGGTTTGCATAACCAAGCAGCACACGAGTTGCTTGCATCCTCTTATCCAATACTATTATTTTCTTTCTAAAGCAACCAATATCGCAGTAAGTCTGATCAATCTGCATCAATATGCTAGAAATTAAGGCTTGTCAGTTGAGTGTTTAAAGCACTTCACCACACCCTTGGCCACTAGACTTGTGCTTTCCAGTATTACTTGCTAGTCAACTCTTGAGGTGCTTACATTGTTTTTCTGTGCTGTAAGATTAGTTTGACAGTCCTAATAAAATTGTTAAAGTGTAGGTCTGGGCTGTTGTGTTGGCCATATCATTCTAACAGTGTTAGGTCTGACACTGTCAAAGCAGTTGGCAACTTTAATTAGCTTCACCTCACTACGGTGGGACCATTCAGCTTGTGAAAATAAAAATACCGGCAAATAGAGAGTTCGAGAACACTTGAGATTATAGTAAAGCGGACGGAGCAGTATATTCAGGGTAACGGGGACATCAAGGCTGGAACTAGGGCTGCCATACATCCCGTCACCGCAATACACTGTTTGCTTCATCGCATTACACAAATGTGTTGTGGTGAAGTTATTGCAGACGCATGTACACATTCAACCATCCCAACTTTGCACAGAACCCTGCGTGCCAGTGCTAAATTTAAGAGCGCGAAAAACGCGCAGATATGCAGCTAAACATCACAGGACACAGTATTAAGCTCCACCTCACTGTGTTTATCGCGCCCTTACCAATAATATTAAACACCTACTCTGCATTTTAGTTCGTGGAATTCTGGCAGACCATGTGATGTCCCTAAAGCTCCGTTATGTTCACAGCACTACGTGATACTTATCGTAAAGCCCACGATAAAAGTAAATCACATGAAGTCGCGGATAGCGCACTAGCGCTGGACACTATTGAAAACATGCGCTGCCCCATTTCAAGGACGCGTGAACAGTTGTGAGCGAACACCACCTTAAGCATTACATTACTTACGTAAGTCGTGGCGAAGAACACGTGCAATACCTCCGCCTACAACGCCCGTCAAGTAAAGGTGCATGTGCGATGTCATGACGCTGCCAAAAAGCGCGAACACGGCGACGCTCCTGCACCGCGCCGGTTCGCAAATTGCATTGTCGAGGCGCTACGCCACTTGAATATTTCGATCATCAGCACCACTGAATTCTTCAGAGAGAGAGAGAGAGAGAGAGAAAGCACTTTATTTGCACCCGTCAGAGAGTATGGGTGATCGAAGTGAGACGCAGCTCCCCCTTTGCCTCCCCCCTAGACGTCGGCCAGAATTGGCTTCCGGTGGCGGCCTGGTCTTGACCGATGACTTGTTTTTCGGCTTGTTCTTCCTGGCTACGAAGGGAGGATTCCCATGACTCTTTGTCCCTATGTAGACAATTTAGCGCTGGGAAAGCCCAGAGCATGTGATTTAGGGTCACTATGCCTTCACAGTTTTTGCATTAGGGAGAGTGCACTTCAGGATGCCATTTGTGTAGGATATACGGGTTTGGGGAGGTACCGGTCGGCAGTTTTCGCCAGATTACTTCTTCCTTCTTTGTGAAAGATCTATGGGGGGGGGGGGGGGAGGGAGGGTTCTCCTGCTTATTCTATAGTGTTCTGGAATTTATCTGTACGTGGTTAAGTCTCGCTTTTTGGGCAGGGAGTAGTCTGCCTGCGCTGGGGCCCGGTGTGTGAGTCCTCGGGCGACCTCGTTGGTGATCTCGTTCTTTGTTAGTCCACTGTGGGCGGGCGCCCATATTATTCTAATTAGGTCGTTGGGTACATTCTCCGTGCCTGCATGCAGAATTTTGCCGCCTCTTTGGACACCTTGTCGGTGTCATAGGCTTTGATTGCAGTTTTAGAATCGGTGATAATCTGGTTGATGGGCTTGTGATTTCCAGGGCGATCGCCGCCATCTCTGCCTCCTTTGGTGAAGAGTGTCTCACGCTACAGCTCGAGATTAGCTCGTCTTTGTCGCTCACTACTACTGCAGCGTAGTGCTCTTCTGGGTACTCTGCCGCATCGGTGTACACTACCCCTTGTTTCTGGAGGAGGGAGCTTTGGAGTCTTTGGACTCTGTTTCTCCTGCGTTCCTCATTGTGTGTGGGGTGCATGTTTCTTGGGAGGGGGGGGGGGGGAATTATTAACCTGTTGGTAATTTCTTTGGGGATGCCGGTTACCCCTCTCGCGATTCTGGGCTCTAGTAGCCCAGTTTCCTAAGGATGGGATCTGCCTGTTTTGCTGCCAGTTAGTCTGACATATTGTGCCGTGAATTTCGCCTCGCAAATTTCCTCTAGGGTGTTTGACACTTCCTAGGTTGAGAATCGTCTCGGTTGATGTACACGGTGGTAAACCTAGGGCTGTTTTGACGCCTTTTCTGATGAAGATGTCTACCTTGTCTCTCTCTTCTTTAGTTGTCTTTAAGTACGGGATAGCGCAGGTGATTCCGCTAATGATGAAAGAATGGACAAGCCTAAGTAGGTTCGCCTATACTTCAACCCCGCATTCTTGTTTGCTATCCTCCTGAGAAGCCTGCAAGTTTGGTTGGTCATGGCTTCTAGTCTGTTTATCGTTTCCGTGTTTCTCCCACCTTCTTGTATCCACATACGCAGTATCCTGATCTTGTCCACCCTTGGGACCGGGGTGTTGTTGACCAGGAGCTGGATATTGACCTGCTGCTTACTCATGATTAGCATCTCCGATTTTTCCGCCGAGCATTTTAGCCCTATATTGGTCTCAGATAGCTTTCCGTTTCCCAGATTGCCCTTTGTAGGGTGTCTTCTATTTCGCCATCGCTCCCTCCTCTGTCGATCCAAAGGGTGAGGTAGTCAGCGTAGAGAGTGTGGCAGAGGACCTCTAGCTTCCTGAGTCTTTTTGGCAGCCCGTCATTACAATGTTAAAAAGGGTAGGGGATAGCACCGATCCCTGCGGTGTTCCCTTGTTGCCTAGCTTAATGTTTTCTCTTATTGTGCCCCCAATTTCTACGTTCACCGTTCGGTCCGTGAGGAAGCTTTTGATACAGTGGTATAACTTGCTTCCTACATTTAGGTGATTGAGGTGTGACAGGATCGCTTGGTGTTTGACGTTGTCAAACGCTTCGCTGACGTTCAGTTCCACCATGACTCTCGAGTCACTAGTCTCCCTTTCCAATACTTGTTCCTTGAGTTGTAGCATGACGTCGTTTGTGGACAGTTGTTGCCTGAACCTAACCATGCTGTCTGGGTAGAATTCCTTATAGCGTCCTCGATCACCTTGCCCCGGGGTTGCCCCGAAACCAGAATCGTGCGCCTTGCACCGCCGTGGTGGCGCACTGCGGAAGGTCAACATCGAGGACAAAACTGCACCCATTGCAGGGTGCTAAAGCCCCTCAATTTTCCAAAAGTAGCGCCATTCTTAGATCTTTCCGCCACCCCGCTCACCCAGGCGCTTCCTCCTCCACCCCTCCTGTCGCCCCAGCCTCCTCCGCTCCCCCATTGGCCAATCTGTGTCACGTGAAAGCATGCCCCACGCTTTTGTATATTTTTTTCTTTCCGACGCAGAGCAGGCGCCGCGCTTTTGTATATCTTTTCTTTCCAGCGCGCTGCGACCCCCATTCTTGGGCCTACGCGACGAAAGTACGGCAGGCGGTTTGAAGGAGCGCGGTAGTTTTATACAATGTGTTAGGGCCGAGTGCTTAATTGCGATGCCGTGCTGCTGCGCCTACGGTTGCCACAACAGACCCAGTGACGGCAAAAAGCTTTTTGCTTTACCATCCGCCGGGCGCAACGCAAAACGAAGAAAAGTGTGGATTCACAAGATCGGGCGGGCTGACTTCGAGCAAGTGGCAAAGAACGCGCGGCTTTGTGAAGCAAGTGCCACGGCTCCTCCAACCTCTTCTTTTGACGCCCGTGTCAAAACGGGCCCGTGTCCAGTGCATTGGGGGCGCGTTAAAGAACCCCAGCTGGAAAAAAATTAATCCGGAGCCCCCATTATGGCGTGCCTTATGAGATCGTGGTGTTGGGATGTAAAACCCGAGAATCAACTTTTTTTCTGTCTTTTGTGCCTTGACTGTTCCAGTTAACGCAACACTGCTTCCTTGTGAAAACTTACAACGCAAAAGAATACAGACGCACGTAGTATACAGAGATAAAATTAGCACTTCAACGAGAGTGTTGCTGGTGCCAATGAGGGGAGGGGGATAATTATTTTCTGAACCTCTTTCCAGTTGTCCCATCAAGTTTCTTCTTTTTTTTCTATCAAATTCTAACCATTTGCACTGTAATAAATAAATAACGATTTCATATGCTGGTGCGTTGTTCAAATTATCTATACCGCCTATGTGTGAAAACGTTGCTCATGGCCACCACAACCTGTGCATGAGCTACGTACATCTGTAAAAGGCGCGGAACAGAAATGGCCCTGCTGCCATGCATTGCTGACCGCAGACAGTCGGAATCTCTAACGCGCCGGCCGAAAAGCATCCTGCAGGTACGTAAATTAACCTACGAAACCACGTGCACATACTTTCACGCTGTCAAAACCTGAAACTCTGGTAATTACTCGCGTGTCTGAGCACACCGCGTGCTTGTGTCGTGTTTCAGCAACACGAACTTTCAACGTGCGCGCGCTTTACGCCTTAAATGCGCCTTGAATAATGGTGCTTTTCTCTATTTCTTCTGCAAATCCGACACGACATTCTTAAGGCCAGTTACCGACTGACAAAGCAAGATCTAGATTGAAAAAACTGCTCCGCAGGACTCGAACGAACTTTTCCGCGGATTTCCTCCCGTAGCGTGTTAGCCGTCGTCTGCTACGGCAGGCCCACCACCGGCGGCGCCACCATCGAGGCCGCGCGGAGCGGAGGAGGAGGGAAGTGAATGGCGCTACTTTGGGAGATTGAGGGGTTTTACAGGGTGCTTGCATGCAGCGCTACTTTGCCCCTGGCGCGCAAGACGTGCGCGAACACGCGCACGCGCACATTTTGTTGTTTGCAGGTGCCGAGCATCTGCGGCAAGCGCTCGAACCTCGTAAAACTGCGTGCTCCGACATACCTGGTTGCAAGCAAACACCAATGGATCTTATAATTAATCCTGACGACCCTTTCAACGAACCTGTCCACTTTCGGCCGCTCTTCACCACATTGTTTTTGGACGAGGTCGATAAGCATGCCGTCTTCGCTGTCAGACGAACTTGAAAAAAGCCCATCGATTGCGGCAATTAGCAGCGCTTCCTTTCTCATTGCCGACATCTCCGATGGCTAACTCCGTCAACTCCGTTGCAACCGCAGCTATCGGGCCAGAGCATCCACGGTTCTGCAGTCTGCAGTGCGCGCGCGCGTCCCGCAGTGCTTGCTGGGATTGCACCCCGGCGCACCGCCGATTTTCTCGGTGCGAGACGGGGCAATGGAAAACTGCTCCAACAGGGTGCGCTTCCGGTGATCGAGGATGGTCGGTGCGCACCGGTGCGGTTGATCGAGGATGAAAGTGCGCACCAAGGCGCACCGGTGCGCACCGGTGCGGGTGATCGAGGACGCTATTACTTTCCAAGTATCCGTTGAGCCTGTTCTGTGTGACGTGCTCCATGAGCTTGCCTACACGGGAGGTTAACGATATTGGCCTAAGGTTCTCTAGTTTGAGTTCTTTGCCTGGTTTGGGGATGAGGACTAGATATGCTTTCTTCCACTCCCCGCGTATCTCCCCCCGCTCCAACACTTTTGCATGAATGCCGTTAGTTGCTGGAGGGAGTTCTCATCGAGGTTTCTAAGCATCTTGTTGTTGACCCCATCTGGGCCAGCCGCAGTTTTTCCTCTGAGCTTGTTTAAGGCAGCTTGGATCTCTCTTATGGTGATTGCTGGGTCTAGCTCCTCGTTGTTTTCGCCGCTATAGTCGGGGAATGTTTCGGTGTTGGTTTCCCCTATGTGCCTCTCTTTTATCTGGTTGATCATATCCTCCTCCGACCCCTGGAAATTGTGTGTTAGTCTTTGCATTCTTCTCCTGGTCTCAGCTTTGGTGTTGTCTAGGTCCAGGAGGTGTCTCAGTAGTTTCCAGGTGGTGACGGAGCTTAATTGCTCGTCTAGTCTATCGCAGATGTCGTTCCAGTGTTGTCTGTTTAGTGTTTGGACATGGTTCTAAATTTCCTTGTTGAGAGCTGCTATTCTCCTTTTCAGGTTACGGTTGCCCCTTTTTTGGGCGAGCTCGGTTTCTGCCTCTTTTTTCTTTTGCCACAGTTGCCTCATGTGGCTATAAACCCGGTCTTGTTCCTCATCTAATTCTATTTCCTCCTCATCCTCTTTGCTCGCCTGCTTGATGCTATGGTCCATTCAGCTATGTCGGTGATCTCCCCGCAACCCCCTCCGTTGTCGCGGAAGCATTGCCAGCTCAGCCCAGCTCAGCTAGCCACCCCAATGGGAACTGGAATGGACCAACTGGCAGAACAACAAAAGCAAATACTTCTGCGGTTGAATCATGGCCAGACTAAACACTAGGACAAGCACAATATGGCATTGGAACTGTAGGGGCTTCACAAAAAAAAGAAACGTTCTCCAAGCCTACCTTGCGAGACGCGATGGTCCGGACATCATCGCGCTGCAAGAGTGTGGAAAAAACGCTAAACTGAGCGGATACAAAACGTACCCAGGCCGGTCGCCAAACGCTCAGACTGCTACCCTGGTGAAGAGAAATATCACCGTCATGCAGCATGAGGTAGGATGCACGCAGATTGACTACGTGTTAACGGAGATTATACCGCAGAGGAGGAAAGAACGCAGCCTGCTAGACCTGAACGTCTACAGCTCTCCTAAACTAAGGAAAGGCTGTGGCTTCAGGAAGCTATTTGCCAAATCGCAAGCACTGGCACAAGGGCAGCAGCGTCTCGTAATAGTAGGGGATTTTAATGCGCCACACCAAGCATGGGGATACAACCACTCCCAGATAAAGGGGAGGGAATTATGAGGGAGGGAAATTTAACACTCTTCAACGATCAATTCGCGCCGACCAGGCAGGGGAGCAGCGTGTCATACGGCACCACCCCCGACCTGGCCATGATCTGAGCGGACGTTGAGGCTACATGGCACAACACGAGAGAGAATCTAGGCAGTGATGACAGAATCATAGAGATCGTTGTCCGAAACGGGGTCAAAATCAAGCGTGAGAGGAAAACACTCAAATCCATCGATTGAATTCTTCAGAAATACGGGTCTCAGACCACCAGAGTACACCGAGACCAAAAGCCGACATGTCACACCACTACTACTGCACGACTTTTCGCCAACAAATACTGAACCAACTGTGGAGGCATCACACGGATCATACGACCAGCGGTCGGAGTGAGCAGTCCGTACATTCAACGCCCCACATGGCGCCACGGCATCACTTGGCGCCACCATCGCACCTTCTCAAAAGTCCCTAAACGATCCTGTCCCTAGGCACCTCGGATCAGGTCACGTGATGGATTTTTATACCACATCACGCTCGTAGGAGTGATTGGCCATGTATACGTAGATTTGTCGAATTTTTTGTACTTGTGGCTTCAGGCGTTATCGTGAAGCTATTGATAAGGTTTTGTTTTCCTAGCTTCCGAGCACTCTACAGACAGCAAGGTAGTTGGTATCTGCACGAGACGTTCGTTTGAGGGATCGCCAGTCGTTTGTGCGCGGGCGCGAGTAAGAGCGGGCGCGAGAGAGAAAATCTGTTACGGAGATTTCTTAGCATGTGTTGTAGGCGTCTGTCCCTAGGCGTGCTGGCATTGGGGCGGATTCGAGTTTGTATACGCTCGAACGCTGGCTGCCGGCGCGATGAAGTAGGCGAAGCAGCGGACACTGACGCCCGATTTAGCGATCGCTGGGCCTCTATTATGGCCCCTACTGCTCCCCTGGAAAAATCAGTGATGTTGTTTTGAAGGTAGAGCGCCGTAAGAAGCAAGAAAGGTTTAATCCGGCATGACTGACTCAGCACCAGCGCCGCAGGTGCGATAAAGTGTCCGACGTACCTTCAGGGGCAAAGTTCTGACTGGTGTTGCAGAAGTCGCGGGGCGTGGTAGTGCTGAACATAGCGCGACAAGTTGGCGGCTGGACGTAATTATATTTATTCAATCGTATTTTTTTACTAGTAATGGATGCATGGATTGATGGAATAACTTTAATGAAAGGTCCTGCGAGCTACGGGGCGCAAGGTCCCATAGAGCGGGCTACTCCCACGTTGGGACCGGGAGTTGTAACTCCCTGGCCGCATCGCGGGCTCGCTGGACGATCCAGAGCTGCCCCGCCAGGTCCGTGCTGCGTAATGCTTCTTGTAGCCTGGCGGAGTCTTGATCCTTGTTTGCGTGGGTCCGACCACACGACCAGAGCTAGTGATGTACGTCTAGTGCGCTATGGCAATTTTCGCAATATGATGTTTTGTATAGGTCAGGCATGTAATGATGTAGTCTGTTCTGCGTGGGGTACGTGTTTGGTCGAAGCATTCTGAACGTGAAGGCTTGAGGCCTGGTGAGCTTATTGAGAGGTGTGCTGTATACTCTGCGGTCTAGATAGAAGTGCTTTGTGATCTCGTTGTATGTGGAGGGAGGGTCCCGGTTCTCGCTGGGATGGTCACGACCAGAATAGGTGGCGTCGCGGAGGGCTAGGTCTCGCGCGCTCCTGTGAGCCATCTCATTGAGATTGCGAGGGGCGTCTTCGATCTCTCCGAGGTGTGCCGGGAACCAGCAGATGGTGTGATGCTGCAGCGGTGCGGATATATTGATTATTTGTAATGCTTGGCTTGCAACTGCTCCTCTCTGAAAGGCTTTGACGGCCGAGCGTGAATCGCTGTAAACGTGGGGTGGTTGGGTCTGTGAGCGCGAGTGCGATGGTGACCTGTTCTGCTATCTCGGACTTGTGGGTCTTGACTGGGAGAGCATTTGTGACTTGACCTTGCTTATTGATCGTGGTGGCAACGAAGGCCTTTCTGGTCGGGTACTGTGCCGCGTCTGCGAAACAGACTAGGATCTTATCACGTATTTCGCGCAGGATGAACGATCCGCGTGCCAGCCTTCCGGGTTGATGGTGCGCGGGGTTCATGTTCCGCGGGAGTGGGCGAACCGTGTAGGAGTTGCGTGTGTCCGTCGGAACGCTTTGATATACATTCTCCATTACTGTGGTGTCATGACCTAGTTTGGATAGGATTTCTCTAGCCGGTTTGGTTCCAGCGAGTCTTGTCCATTGAGCCCATTCTTGAGCTTCGCCGATTTCTTCAAGTGTATTGTGTACCCCCAGTTGCAGCAGGAGCTCTGTCTCGGTGTTCTTGGGGATTCCCATGCGCTAGTTTGACTAGCTTCCTCAGTTGTACATTGAGTTTCTCCTCCGCTACCTTCCATCTGTGCATGGCCGCCTCGTAGGTGAAGTGGCATAGCGCAAATGCGTGTGTTAGCTTCAGGAGATTTTCTTTCTTAAGACCGTGTTGTCTGTTTGCTACTTTGTCACGATATTGCTACGGCGCCATATGTGCGATCACGAAAGGCCAGCAGTGTGAAGACGACGACGACGATTTAGAAGCTAGCGCGGGCTGTTGCCTCTTGGCCAAGCGCAGCGTATTTTCCTTGTAAATATATTTGTACATAGCTTGTCGTCTGCGTCTTCCTACGTAACATATTTGGTGGAGGTGGACGTTCCCTGTACCTCGTCACGGAGCTTCGCAGTGGACGGTACGTCGAGCCTACCTTCATGGCTCCCGGCGACGCCAACCCGACTCCACCGGCTCCGACACCTGCTGCCACTTCGACGACCTACATCACCCTCTCCGCTCCCCATGATCCTGGCGTATTCTCGGCAAAAGATGGGGAAGACGACGAGGACTGGATCAGCCTTTACGAACACGTCAGCCGCAATAACCGGTGGGACCCAACTATCATGCTCGCCAACGTCGTCTTTTACCTCGGTGGCACACCTCGAGTTTGGTATCGGACGCACGAAGATGAGCTGACCAGTTGGGATTCGCTTAAGCAAAAGCTTCGAGACTTGTTCGGCAACCCCTACGGTCACCAACTTGCCGCGCAGAAGGCGCTTTCCGGTCGTGTGCAGACGTCAACGGAGCCCTACGTCACGTACATTCAGGACGTCTTGGCTCTGTGCCACAAAGTTGACACCCACATGACTGAGTCAGACAAGGTTTCCCACATCCTCAAAGGCATTGCCGATGACGCCTTCAACTTGCTCGTTTGCAACAACGTAGCCACGGTGGATGCTGTTATAAAAGAGTGCCGCCGCCTGGAACTCGCCAAAAGCCGACGTATTGACCAGCAGTTTGCCCGTCTGCCCAACACCCCAGCGACATCTTCCTGTGCCGACGCTCCTCGTCCCAACAACACTGCCGATGTTACCAGGATCGTCCGGCGTGAGATCGAGGCCGCCTATCCGGCTGCCTTCGACTCCAGTCCCACCCCCACATCTGCAGTCACGGTCTCACTGATCCAGGCAGTTGTCCGCCAGGAGTTTGAAAACATGGGTCTTCACACCATCTCCTCGGCCCATCGCCCTGATACCCGCCCGGCTTCTTCGATTTCGCCCCGTCCCGCATCTTCTTACCCACCACGTTTCCGCAACCCATCTGAATGGCGCACTGCTGACGACAAGCCTATTTGTTTCCACTGCCATCGCATCGGGCACATTTCTCGGCACTGTCGTAGTCGCTGGAGTTCCCCGATCCGGTCTACTTCTACTGCCTACTCTCGCCCCTCAGGTGGCCCTTCTCGTCCCTATGCCGCACGCTCCGATAATGCCGCCACTGATTCTCCTGCAACGAACCGCCCCTATTCTCGTTCGCATTCGCCCCAACGACGACAATCTCGCTCTCCCCAGCCCCGTCGCTCCTATTCGCCGACTCCCTTCGGACGCCGCTCCCAGCCGGAAAACTAGACGATGCAGCGCCTCGAGGTGACGCTGCATTGCCCCCTACGCCGCCAAATCCTCTACTGACTTTGCCCACTCATCTGAACCTTCTTGACGTGCAAGTCGACGGTGTTTCTGTGTCTGCTCTCATAGACACTGGGGCGCATTTGTCCGTAATGAGCGCTGACCTTCGTAACCGGCTCAGGAAAATTATCACGCCCGCCACGACGCCTGTTGTCCGTGTCGCCGATGGCGGAACAGCCCCCGTCATTGGTATGTGTACCGCCCGCGTCTCCTTCGCCGATCGCTCAACAATCGTGCTATTCACAGTCATCGCCCACTGTCCCCACGACATCATCCTCGGCTTAGACTTCCTCTCCGCACATTCTGCTCTCATCGATTGTTCCGCCAGTACTCTCCGCCTTGACCTGCCTGTTCTGGATCCTGCTGAACCACACCTCAGTCGCCTCAGTTCCGCCGACTTCGTTCGCTTGCCACCTTCGGCACTGACCTACGTTGACCTAGTGTCCTCGCCACCAGTCCCCGACGGTCACTACATCGCGGCTCCTATGCCTGACGTCCTCCTTACACACGGGATCACAGTACCCCATACAGTTTTATCTATTACGGTGAATTGCGTCTGCCTGCCAATGGTCAATTGTGTTTTGACGACACAAATGCGGCCAAGCGGGATGTCTCTGGCCCAGCTTTGCTCATTCAAGGAACGCTCAGTATCATCTATTGCAGTAGACGACAATTCAGCCAATCCTCCTCTACCATTGCAGTCGGCAACTTGTACCATCGTTGACTTACAGAAAATGATTGCGCCCTACATGCCATCCGAGCACGCTTGTGAGCTCTACCGTGTTGTTTTCCTACCACGATATTTTTTACTTTAACGATCGTCCTTTGGCCCAAACAACGGCTGTTAAACATCGCATTAATACTGGCGATGCCCCTCCTATTCATCGCCGCCCGTATCGAGTATCACCAGCTGAGCGTCAAGTTATTCATGCCGAAGTTCGCAAAATGCTTGCCAAGAACATTATTGAACCGTCACATAGTCCATGGGCGTCACCTGTTGTAATGGTAAAAAAGAAGGGTGGATCATGGTGCTTTTGCGTGGATTATCAGCACCTTAACAGGGTTGCCAAAAAGGACATGTATCCCCTACCTCGGATTGATGACGCCCTTGACTGCCTTCACAGTGCTCGCTATTTCTCCTCTATTGACCTTTGCTCCGGCTACTGGCAGATTGCCGTGGACGATCTCGACTGCGAGAAGACTGCCTTTGTAACACCCAACGGTCTTTATCAATTCAAAATGATGCCGTTCGGTCTATGTAACACTCCTGCCACTTTTGAACGCATGATGGACTCCCTTCTTCACGGTTTCAAATGGTCCACGTGCTTGTGCTACTTGGACGACGTTATCGTATTCTCCCCAACGTTCGCTACGCACCTCGAGCGCCTCTCAGCAGTCCTGGACGTTTTTCGGCGAGCCGGTCTGCAACTAAACGCATCGAAGTGCCAATTCGGCCGTCGCCAGATTACCGTCCTTGGACATCTCGTTGACGCGAACGGAGTGCAACCGGACCCAGGCAAGATCCATGCTGTTACGCACTTCCCTGTTCCGAAGTGTGTCAAGGATGTGCGCAGCTTCATCGGCCTTTGTTCGTACTTCCGCCGTTTCGTGAGGAATTTCGCCGCCATAGCACGACCACTAACCGACCTTTTGAAAAAAGACGCTCCTTTCCAGTGGGGCGATAACGAGGCCTCTGCATTCTCTCATCTAATCGACATTCTCACAACGCCTCCCGTTCTGGCCCATTTCGATCCTTCTGCGCCTACCGAAGTCTGTACTGATGCCAGCGGTCACGGAATTGGAGCAGTACTGGCACAACGCCAGCGTGGCCACGACCGTGTTATCGCTTACGCCAGCAGGCTCCTCTCACCCGCGGAGCGCAACTATTCCATCACTGAGCGTGAGTGTCTGGCCCTAGTTTGGGCGGTTGCGAAATTCCGCCCATACTTATACGGCCGATACTTTTCCGTTGTCACAGACCATCACGCGCTTTGTTGGTTATGCTCATTGAAAGACCCTTCAGGAAGACTTGGTCGCTGGGCCTTACGCCTCCAAGAATATTCGTTCTCTGTCACCTACAAATCTGGCCGACTACACAAGGACGCTGACTGCCTGTCTCGCTACCCGGTTGACGAGCCTGACGACGCCGACAGTAGTACCGCCGACGGAATTTTCACTGTGTCTGCCTTCGCTAACATCGCCGATGAGCAGTACCGAGACCTATCGCTGCGAGTACTCATCGAGCGTCTGCGCTCTACACCTACCGACGCATCCGTTCGCCGATATGTCCTCCAGGGCGGCATTCTGTACCGAAGGAGCTTCCTCCCTGATGGCCCTGATCTTCTTCTTGTCGTGCCAAAACATCTACGACAGACTGTGCTCTTTGAGATGCATGACGCACCCACTGCAGGACATCTTGGGGTAACCCGCACGTACGACCGCGTCCGCCGCCGCTTCTATTGGCCTGGTCTCGCTCGCTCCGTTCGACGCTATGTTGCTGCCTGTGATCCCTGCCAGCGTCGGAAGACACCTCAGGTGCTACCTGCCGGTCACCTCCAGCCGATCACCGTTCCTGTGGAACCGTTCTTTCGTGTTGGATTATACCTGCTCGGTCCCTTTCCCACGTCATCCTCTGGGAACAAATGGGTAGCCGTCGCGACTGATTACGCCACCCGATACGCTATCACTCGGGCTCTCCCTACCAGCTGCGCCACTGACGTCGCGGACTTTCTCTTGCGTGACATTATCTTGCTTCATGGCGCCCCGCGACAGCTGCTTACTGACCGTGGTCGAAACTTCCTCTCGAAAGTTATCGCTGACATTGTGCGTTCCTGCTCCATTCAACACAAACTGACTACTTCATACCATCCTCAAACCAATGGCCTGACAGAGCGGTTAAACCGTACTCTTACCGATATGCTGGCCAAGTACGTTTCCAAGGACCACCACGACTGGGACATTGGCCTTCCTTACGTAACAATTGCGTACAATTCTTCCCGGCACGACACCGCCGGATTTTCTCCCTTTTATCTACTGTACGGTCGCGAACCTACCTTGCCCCTAGACACGGCACTTCCTCCTGCTGCGGTCTCAACAAGCGAGTATGCGCGCGACGCCATCGCCCTCGCCGACCATGCACGCCAGCTTGCCCGTGCTCGACTTACGGCCTCACAGACCACTCAGCAGTGTCAGTACAACGCCCGCCATCGTGACGTACAGTTTTCACCTGGTGCGCTCGTGCTCCTGTGGTCGCCCTCTCGTCACGTCGGACTTTCAGAGAAGCTTCTTTCGCGATACACAGGGCCCTACCGCGTGCTGCGCCAGGTGACGCCTGTGACTTACGAAATTGCTCCTGTGGGCTCAAGCTCGACCTCTCCTGTGGCATCTAGTGATGTCGCACACGTCAGTAGGCTCAAGGCCTACTACACTGCTTCCGAGTCCGATCTTTAGTCGCTCCGGGACCGCGCTTTTGCAGCCGGGGTAGTGCTACGGCGCCATATGTGCGATCACGAAAGGCCAGCAGTGTGAAGACGACGACGACGATTTAGAAGCTAGCGCGGGCTGTTGCCTCTTGGCCAAGCGCAGCGTATTTTCCTTGTAAATATATTTGTACATAGCTTGTCGTCTGCGTCTTCCTACGTAACAATATTTTCCACTGTCGCGGCGTTTGAGCCGTTGCTCTCAATGAGCATCCCAAGGGCTTTGATTTTGCTGACGTGTGGAATGGTTCCTCCGTCTTTTGTTCTGAGAGTAATGAAGTGCGTGTCTCTGATTTTGTTCTTTGGCTTGAGACCGCTTCTCGATGGTTTGTAGACGAGGAGCTCCGACTTCGCAGGCGAACATCGCAGGCGAACATCGCAGGCCGGTGGGAGCGAGGTATTCCTCGATCGAGTCGATCGCTTGCTGCAGAGCGCTTTCAATTGATCCCAGGTTACCTCCAGGGACCCAGTGCATTACGTCATCTGCGTATATCGTGTATTTGACGTTCTCGATTTCATCCAGTTTCTTGCCTAGGCCGGAAAGCGCAAGGTTAAAAAGCGTCGGAGAGATGACAGAACCTTGCGGGGTGCCCTTGCCTCCGAGTTTGTATTTCTGGGACTTGATTTCCCCTAGACGGAGGGTGGCCGTTCTGTCGCTCAGGAACGATTTTGTATAAGCGTAGAGTCTCGTGCCGAGGTCGAGGTTGGAGATCGTGTCGAGTATGTAGTCATGTTATAAATTATCGAACGCCTTTTCGAGGTCTAGCCGTAGGATTACTCTCGCGTCTCTCGTGTCTGCGTCAATGATTTCATGCTTGAGGAGCCTCATGGCGTCTTGGGTGGATAACCCGGGTCTAAAGCCGATCATTGCTGCGGGGTAGATACCTTTTTCTTCGAGATGTTTCGAGAGCCTGTTTAGGACCACGTGCTCGGCTACTTTGCCGACGCAAGACGTGTTATTATTTCGCATTATTGGCAGCTCCTCAGGGACACCAAAGCAGCAGGAGGCACCAAAACTAGAACCATGGGCACGGACGCCACATTTGGTGATCCCTGTGTCTGAAGGGGCAAGGTTCTGGCTCGTGTTGTATAAGTAGCGGGTCGCTTTTTTCGTCGCGACGACAGATCGGATTTTTTACAAGCACTTTTCCAGGAGGGCACATGTAACCAGCAGACGGAGGCCTTGGGAGAGCACTTGAGCTTATAGTAAAGCAGACGGCGCAGGATATCCTGGGCACCCAAGGAGTGGTGGGGGAATCAAAGCTTGAAGCAGGGCGGTCCGTGGGTTGGGGCACGCGCAGGTCTCAGCGAGCCCCAACCCATGGACCAGTCATAACAATAATAGCACAATGATAAGGTTATAGTTTTAAAGTAAATGTTCTTTGTATTTTGGTGTGATCAATGGAGAGAAGCATTTAGCTTTCTGTCAAGTTAAATATGTATCTTGAAGTTTTACGAATATCTCATGAACCACTGGCACCACTTGGTCAGCCAAATTATGCTCACATATATGGTACATGACATGCATCTCTCATATATTGAAACGGTGAGTGTTGGGCATTTAAAAGAAAAAAGGTGTGTGTTGGATATGTCAATGAAGAGAATTGCTGTAGTGTATCCGTGTATAAGAACGCTTCTCGAAAGGAGTTTCAAGTATATATTTGTGTCACATCAAAGTTAAAGCCCATCTAGGCTTTCCTTTTTTTTCCTTTCCTTCGGTTTTCATGTTGGTCCCGACTAATTCTGAGACCAATTCAGTCCAATTGTGTTCAAAAAACCAATTCGTACGATTGTACCTGTTGGATTTTTCCAATGGGTGTCCTAAAACACAATTGGAAATATTGAATTGGAAATTTCCAACTGGTATGAGCAATTTTTTTTTTTACTGGGCTGTCATCGGGCGATGTATGTCCATGTTTGCTTGTGCGCGCGTGACATCGTGCTGGTTAGTTTAGTTAAAACACGCTGATGGGCTAGTTGGTTTAGATCCATGATAGAATGTGTAAGCGCGACTGAACAAGGACGTGGAAAGCAGCCAGACAAAGACAGTCATGTCTCCGTATGTCTCTTTCTACGTCCTCGTTGAGTCACGCTTACATATCTATCATTGTTAATTTAGTTAGTAAGCGAATGTTTACAAGTTAATACGGCCGATTAAACTACTATCCTAATTTGCGATTGCAACCGTGGTGTTCCGCCTCTCCATCGAAACTGCAATTTTTTTTTTTTCTACCATGGGCCGGTATTCCAGGTAGGCGGGAAAACGGTTAGATGCAGATATACATACATAAATAGATACATAGCCCCAGGAAAGTGCGTGAGCTACCCAAAGAATGCTAACGCATTAAAAAATATATTTTCCCCTTCCATAAACAAAGTTATCATCACGATCATCACGATCATAAAACTTGCAAGTAGAGCAATCAGTAAGCGACGGTAAGCGATCCAAGTCGAGCCAAGTTCTGTATTTTTCCGCGTCGCGGCGCGGTTTGTGTTGTACGAAGTATTAATCACAAATTTTGAAAGTCTCTGAGCGACTTCTATTTCTAAGGTTTTGGCGAGGAACTTCCTTGCCTACAGAAGGTATGTGCCACATCCCATAAGACTGTTCATAAGCGAAGCCATTCCTATGGCCAAGCACACTGTGTTTTAGAAGCTGTTGCGCATGTACTATTTGTTGTCTGAAAATACCCCACTTTTATAATCGAAAAGGGTGCCTACGAAGAAGGGGACACAAAGAAAGTAGTGTGGTTACTGATGCCCTTATTCTGTCATAATCGAAGTCGTTGCAGTGGCGAAGCACACTGTTTTAAAATTGTCATTTGGATGGCGCGTGAACTGTGGTCGCGTTTTCGGACGCTGTTGCGGCTGTATTAATTGCTGTCTGAAACTACCGCACTATTATCATCGGAAAGGGTTCACACGAAGGAGGAGATAGAAAGAAAGTAGTGTGGTAATTGTTGCCCTTATTCTGTAGGCCGGAATGACACCTGCGTACAGCGCACTATGCGTGCCGTTTCGTTGCAGCTTTCTAATGCGTTTTGTATTCTTTGGAAATTCACTGCGATTTCTTATGGCTGCCTAACCGTTTTTGAGGGGCAATCTTCAAGATATTGCGCAGCTGGAAAAACCGCGCCGTGTTACCGATGACACTGCATCTTGGTAAGGAGAGCGTTATGACATTCTCCCCTCGGGACAGGTAACGTTATTATACGCCGTGTTCATGTAACCACAGTCCCCCTTACCCAATGCCTTGCTGAAGGTTGGTAAAGTGAGCAAAAACAAATGTGTTGTGATAGGTCGCGTTGAAGATCACTGTGACTACTAGGTTCAGGGAATATACCTACAGCAAGCAAACCGATATGGGTGATAAGCAACAGTGCGTTGTTTTGGTTGCATCTATACGTTGTACTACTAGAGGAAATAGACACGGACAAGCGCAGATTGAACGGCAACTCAAACGCATGAACCGGGGCCAAGATCCCTTGATAGCCATGTTCATGCTTAGATAACAATCCGAGGTTCTAGTAATTCCGTTAATATTGTTTGTCATACCTGTCTATCTACGATGCGAACCTCTTCGAGTATTCCTGCGACTGCTTTGCCGTCACGGACGTCATCCCTTATCGAAACTACCCGATATACGGCCGGACTCCACTTTTTCAAGAGCCGTTAAATGCCAAGCATCTGCCATACCAGCATACTTTGCCCCGGCTGACCTTCCACATATGCCCCCATGGGTAATGTCCAAAATACCGGTACGTCTATCTATTCCCGGAATTTCTAAAAAATCGCGAATACCTACCGTCGGCCTCAGACATTTATCACTTGAATATATGTCGAAAGAATATGACTCCTCGGTGAGCGTGTATACAGACAGCTCGGTCTCGTCGTATGCGTCTGGTGCGGCTTTCGTCGTGCCTGCGCATCAAGTCATTCGACGGTTTCGTCTGCATAACAAGACGACTACAACATCTACGGAATTAGTGGCAATAAGAGAAGCCGTTCAATATATTGCGCGACAGCCTCCTCAAATATGGACAGTTTTCAGTGACGCAAAATCGGCTCTTCAACTACTTAGAGTGGTGTTGAAAGAAAGCGCTTATAGTGTGTTGGCTCTTTAAACTGCCGAGCTCTACACTTTAGCGCAAGAAAACGGCCACCACATCACATTTCAATGGATCCCTAGTCACTGTGGTATACAGGGCAACGAACTGGCTGACGCCGAAGCGAAGAAAGCACTCAAAGAACGAGAGTCACTGCTTTCAATTCCTTTTTCAAGAGCGGGCGCCAACTGTCTCCTCTCCAGTGTCATTCGAAAATTGACAGCAAAGCACTGGGACAATCTGGATAATCGCCACAGACGACTCCAGAGATTGGACCCCACCATGAATTTTAGGCTACATCCGAAAATTCAACGAAGCTATGCCAGTCTTCTGCACAGACTAAGGCTGGGGGTAGCGTTTACGCGCGGATACGTGCACCTCATGCGACGCACCGAGTCTCCACACTGTGAGGTGTGCATTGTGACTGAGACTATAGGTCATGTGCTTTGTGACTGCCCTAAGTTTGTGGAAGAGCGTGATAGGTTGGTCAAGGACCTTACGCGTCTCGACAGCGCACCGTTGTCGGAGGATGTTATTTTAGGCTCTTGGCCAGACGCTCAGTCGAGTTTCAAGGCCATCAAGGCATTACTGAACTTTTTAAAAATTACGGGCCTGGACTGCAGACTTTGAGCATGCCAAATTGCTTGCCATATGTTCTACATCTTCCTTCTATCGTCATCGTCACCCATCATGCACCTCTTTCTTCCCTCTTTCTTTCCCACTTCCCCTTCCCCCAATGCCGAGTAGCTGGCTAGAGGAATATACCTTAGGCCGACCTCTCGGCATTTCGTGTCATTAAACTTCTTTCTCTCTCTTGTTTGTCATTCCTCACCTGCAGCTTTCCTTACTGAATGAAGTTCCTTTCCTTACTGAATGTAGTTTTGCATGTGTGGGGATATCTACAATTCAGAAGATTGACTTCTGAGCCACATAGTATTCATCCTGTTTACTTCGCAGCTACTATAACACATTTCTGTAGAGAGAAGTGTGGACGTTTGTGCGTGCAGCTTGTAACCTTGTGTGCAACTTTTGCTTAGCTTGCAAAGCATGTGATGTCAGTTCTTCCTTTGTAACCTCTTCATGCAGGCAAAATGTTGGGTGGCAACACTACCAGCACCTTCAACTTCGGCACCTCTGCCCCTGCTACATCAAGTATGTTGTCAGTGTATTTTCTTTAACACACAGCGCACTTCTCAGAACAGCTGTTCATCTAATGAAAGCCCTGTGAGGCAGTGCAGTTTTCTGCCCAGTTTACCAAAACTGTTTACCAGGTAGATCGAATGGTAAAGCAAAATTTGACATGAAAGCATACAGTTTAGTTAGTATTAATTGTGGACTGAGAGAGCAAGCACTGTGTGTTGTCTATGTGTATTCTTTTTATTTTTTCTTCGGGCTTGTTGATCTTATTGAATTTTATCAATCACTGCAAAACATCAAACCCGATCAAACAAGTGTATTGTCATGGTTTTGTAGTCTTACTCTTCATGTGGCTGTCACCCAAGGTGAAAAAAATTACATTCTGGGGTGTTACGTGTCAAAACCATGATCTGATTATGAGGCACGCTGTAGAGGGCGACTCGGGATTAATTTCGACCACATGGAGTTTCTTAATGTGCACCCAATGCACTGTACGTGGACATTTTTGCATATCACGCCCATAGAAATGTAACTGCCATGACTGGGATTTGATCTCGCAACCTCGTGCTTGGAAACAAAATGCCAAAGCCACTAAGCAACTGTGGCGGATCATCACCTAAACTGCAGAAATGCCTTAATCAATCACTTAGAAGGTCAATGGCGTCACCTGCTGGCACTCTGAATTCCTACACAGCGAGGTACCATAGTTGTTCCTATGCGCAGTTTGTCCAAGCATAGATGACCTGTGCATCCATCACCAGTATTTGCATATCAGTAGATTTTTAGGAAGAGCTAGCACCATTCTGGGTTATTTAGGGGTGAAATTCACTTGTTTTAAAAGGGCACTAACGAGTGAATTAAATTGAGCTGTATTAGTAAATTATCTTTCTAAAATGCCAGTAATGCCACTTGTAGCATTAAACTAGAAAAGATGCAAAAATAAAAGGTGCGTGGCACCGCCGCATTGAAGTTCTGGCACCAGCTCGGCATGGTGTCATATATTTTGACAGCATCTGCTTCAGCCTAGTTAGTTTTTATTGGTAAAGATGGACTACATCGTATTCTAAAGAGGCCTCTGCAAAGTTCACTCTGAAAAATGTGGCATGCTCACCATGATAACTATCGGTTAAAGTGGCCAAAGGACTACATTGTATTCTAAAGGAGCCAATGACTGAACTGGGCTACTTGCAAGAACTCTTACCATGTTAAAACGGCCAATATACAAGAAAATATTTTGAAATCCTTGATGTCACACTGGCATAACGACGCTGTGGTCGGCAAGAAACTCACCATGGTTGCTTAGTGGCTTTCGCGTTGCACTGCTAAGCACAAGGCGATGGAATCAAATCCCAGTCGTGACGGCCACATTTCGATGGGGACGAAATGCAAAAACGCCCGTGTATAACCATGATAACTATCGGTTAAAGTGGCCAAAGGACTACATTGTATTCTAAAGGAGCCAATGACTGAACTGGGCTAGTTGCAAGAACTCTTACCATGTTAAAACGGCCAATATACAAGAAAATATTTTGAAATCCTTGATGTCACACTGGCATAACGACGCTGTGGTCGGCAAGAAACTCACCATGGTTGCTTAGTGGCTTTCGCGTTGCACTGCTAAGCACAAGGCGATGGAATCAAATCCCAGTCGTGACGGCCACATTTCGATGGGGACGAAATGCAAAAACGCCCGTGTATCACGAATTGGGTGCACATTAAGCAACCCCATGTGGTCAAAATTAATGCAGAGTCCCCCTCTGCAGCGTGCGTCATAATCAAATTGTGGTTTTGGCACGTAAAACCCTACAATTTAAAAAAACAAAATTAAAAATTGAGCTTCCATGGTCATTTTCTCTTCTAACGAACAAGCTCCTAGCATGAAAGTAAGGAATATAGATCTCTTAACGAATGCTACTATATCAGTCTCTTTAGTGTCCCATTAAGAAAGCACGCTAAAGTAGTTTGCTTTCTTTCTTACAAACCATGTATAATCCCACAACCACAGCTTTAGTTACCACTTAATATCTAATTTCTGGCTGTAAAGAATATTCCTGCACGTTGATTGTCTTGTCTGTATGAACAATTGCTTAAAAGAAACATCCTTGTTTCAAGTACTTGCCACTGAGATGTTTGCAAGCTGTGAAAATTGTCCGGGACCGTTTAACAATTTTGTTGGGTTCCAGGAAGTGCCCAAGTGTATACTATAGTGTGCACGTAGTGCTTAAGAGCACCGACAACCACCCAGAATGTGTCACAAGATCTTGGTGGAAATGAAAAGGGCATAATTTATAGTGACAAATTCGAGCATGCTTGCGATTTAAGTAGGAATTATAATTTTAATATGGTGCAGAAAGCAGCAGAATATAGTAAGTGGCGTAAACTGGTGGTGACACCTTGGCACTTAAGATGTAAATGAAGTACTGTACTGTACTGGCTGTTATCAAATGCCGCATACTTATTGTTTAAAATTGCATTTGTTATATTATGTGTGCAGTTGCACTTTATTCTATGCGTATTGCGAAGTAAAAAAAAAAGGAAGTTCACGCTAATGAGCGACAGCGAATGGATTTACCCTCATTGCTTGCATGGCGGCACGCACGAGTACTTCTGTCATACAAAATGCCATTGACTGATGTACTGCCAGCACTACAGTAGGTTTGTTCCATTCAGAAAAGGTGCAGGCAATGCCGGTTGTGGTGCGCCAGGTGCGACCAATCGCTGCAAGGTTCATGGGTGCGCTGCACCATGACGACACCTTGCCTTGCACCCCTTGCAATCTAGGACGTGGGTGCAGGGTCCGCCACCGTACTTCAGACACTAGCGAGATCCTACGTGGGGCGCACCATAAACACGGGGAGAAGGTGCAAGGAAACTTGGTTACAGGTATATCCTACTACATAGCTTGACTTGGCTGAAAAAAGCCTCAACTTGTACACAGCCAAAGCCCCGAAAGCACATAGCTAATATTGCAGAAGTAATTCAACACTTTAGAAAACATGAACCACAGAAACATCAGCTTGATAAACAAAATATTACTGCCTTAGTGCTCGGGCCACATTTGTCGTCTGCTTCGCACCGATGCCAGTGTATAATTGCTATCACGCTTACCTATCACTGTTTCCAGCTGATGATGGATACATTCTCACTGCAGATAGAAAAATTACTCGGGAAAAATGTTACGCTGTATTTTCCTTGTTACCACTGTATAGTTGGCACTCTGACTGCTCAGCTTTCCATTGCATTGAAAAAAAGCTAGTATCACAAAAGTTGGTTGTCAGTCCCTTTAAGCACCTTTACAGTAAAATTCACACTTCGAAGGATTTTCTTGAGAGGGTGGCAGGTGAGACTGGCCATAGAAAGCAACTGCGAACATCACATGCTTTGTTAATGCTTGCAGCATTCTCCTTTGGGACAAACAAGTCGACCCCCACGTTCAGCTTTGGTGGGCCACAGCCGTCGACGGGCTTGCCATCTGTCGCACCCACGGCTACTGCAGCGTCAACCACCACCACCACTGCCACCACTGGTAAGACGGCTGCTCGCATTTCGGCTATTCAGAGGAGTACACTGTAAATACGCTTACACATTTTAGTGTGTATCTTGTCCCCAGACAATAATTGTCACCTGTCGTGCATGCCTTTCCTTTCTTTGATGAAGTGCGTCCACTCCCTTGTCATGAACGACATGCGCATGTTCAGCATGGCATAACATTTTTGACCGAAAAGTAGCGAGTGCAGAGAAGAGAAATTTAAATAAGACAGGTAACGAATGCCTGTTAGGGACAACAGGTACCCCAAAGGGTGCAAGAGTATTCAGAGTGTGTTGGCACATATTTTTGAAGCTGTGGAAGCTCCACTATGGGCTTCTTGCACATAAAATGATGACACTTGGCAACTGTAAGGGTTTGGAAATGAGGTATCTTAATTTGATACTAGATTTAGTCTAGAAGTGCCTGGCATCATCAACATATCGCAATGTCATGACACGGGCCAACTTTTGTTGAAGTTGCTTACGATTAAGGCTACCTATGATGATGTGCCTCCTAAGTATCTAAACAAAAGTGCTGAAGGTGCTTCTTCTGGCCCTGCTCACATGTGGCAGTTGCAGCAATTGCAGGGGCAGGAGCAAGCCAGTGTTCCATGACAGCATGAGCCATCCACCGATTCGGTACCAAAGCTGATTAGCAAAAACAAGTAATAGTACTAAATTATATGGGGTGTTCTAATGCTTGCTCGTATTATTCTAGGGTTTAAGAGTTCGGACTCTCCAAGAGTGCTAACTTGGGCTAGTCTGTTGAACATTTACAAATTCAACAAGCAGCGCAAACAGCAGAATTATGCATTGTTTCTTTCCTATAGTCCTGTTGTCGGCACGATTTGTCCAGTTTTGACTTTATATTCGCACGAAAACGTGGTGAGTCAAAACTGTCATGTCAATACTCCTTTAACACATTCACTGCGATGTGGGTCTCTGGTGAGTCACAGCAGCTGTTCTCACTGAGTGGCTGTGCCAGGCTTGTCTGCAGGGCACAAGCGACATCTGTGCTAGAAATCAATGGAGAGGTAAAGTTCTTATTGCTTCTGATCTGATGCATTGCGGCACCATCTCTGTCCACCTTGAGAAAGCTTCAAAGGAGCACGACTTCCTGTTGAATCACTGCTGGGTCACGCCGCACCAGAGGAATATGACAAGTGTCTCACTGGTGGCTCATGACACACAAAAATTTAGACTTCAAAAAGTGCTGTTGCAGTGAATGTTTTAAGGCGCCAACTGAAACTAGCATTTATCTTCTGTATTCTTTCGCATGCATCAGTTCTTCACTGGTTGCAGTGTTAAGCACAAAGTCGTGGGATCAGTTTCTGCCCTCGGCAGCCATGTTCTTGATGGGGATGGAATGCATTCACACTCATGGATAGTGCCTTGGGTCTAGGTTAAAAGGACTCCAGCTGGTCTCAAAGTCAGTACTGACCCCATTGCTATGGCTTTTGTTATAGTCAACTTCAAAGGTTTGGGACCGTAATCCCAATAATTTAACTCGTGACATTGTGATTCGGTCTAAATAGCTGCAACTCTGAGCACGATTCTTGACATGTAGTTTATTTGATTTAATATTTAAGTGTTGATTAAACAGTGTACTTCGAAAACCTACGCTCCAATGTCACCAAAAATATGGCTGACTCTACTGTAGTTGGCGTCTACATAACGCAGAGTGTTTCACAGATCGTTGCAGCACGAGACGCCGATGCATGCCGAACTGGTGGGGTCAGAGCCGACCGTGACGCATATTATTTTTGCAACTTCGGCAAGCCAATGGGTACGCTTACGTTAGTGCTTCTCGAATTCGTCCTGGGTCATCAGCTTCTTTGGGTGGGGAATTTTGGCAGGAAGTTTTGATGAGTGTGCTTGGGCGAGAATCTTTCAGCGCAAGACACCAACGTGCAACGAAATTGTAACCCCTGAGATGCGTTTTGTTGTTTTCCTACATTGCATAGCGCTTTAAGACTGCAAAAGGAAACAACTAACTCGAGCTAGTTGGCAATGCCGCAATACGATGCCGCCCAAGCGAAACATCAGGCTCACTTCGCACTGCCTGCAGCTGGGAACTGTGGCGCGTTTGGGTTATCGCCTATTAAAAGCGTGCAATATCTTCCGACACTATGCCACACACACTGCGAAACAGATAGGTGAAGATGCTTATCGCAGTATGGCTGGCGGCAATAGCTATGAATGCAACGTGCAGTGACCTGCGATGAGATTTGCTGGTACCCACAGAGGAAACAGCGTGAATGCCGGATTTTTTCACATGATATGGGAGGGCTAGTACTGCAGGCAAGCTGTCGTGTTGGCCACCTACTGCTTTCAGTCGCGTGTGCCTCTGTCAATTTGTTGTTCACGTGGAATCTAGCAGCCAGAAAACGTATCATAAGATCGCAGTTTGTCACTGTAAAGAATGTTGGTGCTGAAAGATAGTGTTTTCCGTGAATGTAGTGACCGGTAAAAAGGAAGCATAACTGTATTGGGCCATTTTTGTGTTCTAAATCACGAATGTTAGCACTGGGAAATTGTATGAAGCAGGAGTGCATTGAGGTTCTACTCTAGCTAAACAGACGCAGTCCTGGAGGAGATTTGAATTTGTTGATTTCCAATTAATTGTTTTCACAGCTACGACTCAAGCCCCGGCACAGACAACCGGCACGGCTGCACCGTCTTCAACGTAAGTGCACTGTTTCGGGGGTTCCATGACAATGCACACAACAGCCTAGGTAGTCTCTTCTCCTGGCTTTTCATTTGCTTCTTTCATCTTTTATTTTCTTATATCTTTAATGATCCTCTGCAGCACTTGTCCTCAATGCAGCTTTTGATTATTATTATTATTATTATTATTATTATTATTATTATTATTATTATTATTATTATTCCTATGCTCATCATCTTGCAAAGTGGCACAGCACTCATGAAACAATATGCAGTATCATGTGCTCCTTTGAAGAAATAGAATGTTTATTGCATGAAAAAGCAACCAATGTGGCCGTAACGGCATCTTGTCCATGGCTTCTGTATAATTCAAGGAATGCTGCAAGACCAACCCACCCAAGAACGAAAGTTGCGAGATTTTGAAGAGTAATCTTGAGAGCATTTCTTGTGGTACTTCAAAGTCTCGCAACTTTTGTTCTAGGATAGCCAGAGCAGTGAGGTTGATCTGACCAACTGATACATTGCAAATCTTTGCAGTAAATCAATTAAAGGGAGCTTGCACAAAGTTATAAACAAGGAAGCTAAACAGAACTGGACCTCATATTCAAAATAAGCACATAACATTGCATGTATTCCCAAGTTTTACCCGTCGTGGTTGCTCAGTGGCTATGGTGTTAGGCTGCTGAGCACGAGGTCGCGGGATCGAATCCCGGCCACGACGGCCGCATTTCGATGGGGACGAAATGCGAAAACACCCGTGTACTTAGATTTAGGTGCACGTTAAAGAACCCCAGGTGGTCGAAATTTCCGGAGTCCCCCACTGCGGCGTGCCTCATAATCATAAAGTGGTTTTGGCACGTAAAACCCCATAATTAATTAATTCCCAAGTTTTCATCACCGTATCTCGAAGAAAAAATACATTTTAAGAAAACATTTGGTCTAAGATCCCCTTAACAGATTTGAGGTCTGTTCGAACTGTGAATGCAAGAGTATGGAGATGACCTCTCATAAACACATTTTCTCACTCCTATCCTGTGGCTTCCTTGTCTTCAGCACAAACGCATTTGTCGATGTGCTGCTTTCAGTTGTCGACAATTCCTCTTGTTGAGTGTAGTTTTTAACGTGTCTTCGATACAGCATTTCAATATAACTAATGATTTTCGGCAGTCCAATGAGATCTGTTATGTTGAGATTTCACAGTAGCACTTGAACCATTTATCCTCTCTCTTGTTTCCTATTGGGCCGAATCTTTTACGGTGACCATCTCAACAGACATGCCTATGTTGGCTTTCACTTTCAGTAATGCACTAGTATACACACTGTCACAAAATAGATGACAGAAGATCATGAGGAGCTAGAATGATAGGTGTCGCTAGCACCTTCGTGTTTTCAATGAAAAGTTTCATAGTAGGCTTAGTAAGCCACCTTTTGGTTTATACCACCTTGAAACCACTTCGATGAGCTAAGCCGGTGGAAGTAAACATTGTATGAGTTACCTGTAGGTGGCTGTGCGCTTGCGGCCACTGTTGGTTGTATTTTATTTCTACGCTGTCTTGTAATGTGTCTGGTGTACTGTGAGCATAGGCCAGAGAAGCATTGTTATGTGAGCGAATGCCCATTTCTTCTGGAGGCATACGATGCCATCCCTCCAGCCACTTTCTTGGGTACTTGTGTGTGTTTACAAGGTTAGCCCTGGAAGTGTCAGCCGGTGCTGCACACAGCCAAAGTTTTAAGTATTCTCTTTCATCTTTTCCTTTTTTCTTTTCATCCACTTTCACGTCCCTTTGCCTGATTATTTCTACTTTTCAATGAAACGTAATGAATAACTTCCCCTGTGCTTTTTCAGCTTCATTGTCTCATGCTTCGTATGATTATAAAAAAATTTAGCCCCTCAACTGCCCTTATTTGCCTCGTTTGTTGCATAGCGAGAGCCTTGAATTAGGCAGCCTTGGTGGTGCCATGAGGTAGTGTACAAGGGTTTATTGGCCAGTTGCAGTGCTCCTAAGCTTGCCTACCATGTGACAGTTGCGGTTAAAAGGGCGTCCGCTGCCTTAGCGGTGAGTTGTGCTGGCCACCGCTGTCGGGGCTAACTACATACACAAATGCCCCCACAATATGTGCGCAGAAAAATAGCGCAGCGATAAACTGATTGGTGATGCACTGCAAGCGTAATGTGGAGATGGAGAATGTGGGTTCAGTCCCCACCTGCCAGATGATTTCTTTTCGGCCACTTTCATTACCCTTTACTTGATTATTTATACATTTCATTGAAACATTATAGTCAAGTTGCCCTGTGTTTCCTCTGACTTCGTATGATCAGGACACCAAGCTGCTATATCCAGTTCTTCTGTGTTTGTGAATTTTTACCCTCTGCCACACTAAGACGTTCTGCTGCTGCAGCCACATACTGGTTCGGACAGAATGCCAAGATGTTGATACATTGAAATAAACTCGAGTGGTCAAAAATTTCGATCACCGAACTATGGCCTCTCTCGTGGCCCGATTGTTGCCTTGAGGTGTTAATTTAATAAATGAATGAATGAATCGGTTAATTAATTGTTCAAGCACTTGCCACACTCATCGAACTGCGTTGGGGATGAACATAGTCATGGCACTGCTTTACCACATGGAAAGGGTGAAAAGTTTGCAATATAAAGGAATATAGACGCTCAGTTTGCCAAATGGCTTCGGAGCGACTTGCTGGAAGGTTATCATGTGATTTAAGAAAAAGGAAAGCTTGTTAATTGCTGTTTGTCCTCGGCTTTTGTCAGCACTGCACAATATAAACTGCACTGCATGAAAGTAATATTTACAGAAGGTATGCCCACCAGTCAAAGCTTATTTTATGCTTCAGGCAAGGAGCTTAGCAACTGTGATATTGCCTAAAGCACGCATTCAAAAATATGGCTGTGGTAATGCCAACATGAATAATTTGTGTGAAGCCGTGTAGTGAGTGCGCTCAGTCGCACCTGGGTCACCTTCCAGAATGCACTACCGACTGCTGGAGGAGTCCGTCAACCAGTGGAAGGTGGAGCTGGAAGAGCTGGAGAGAAACTTCATTGACCAAGCTACGCAGGTGAGATTTGCACAAGAACTAGAACCATCACACACAGACTGCAGCATAAAGCTGCAGTCTGTGTGTGATGTCTCTTGTGTGCAATTCACGAGGATTTGCATTTATCTCTTAAATATTTAAAACTGTTTATTTTATAACTATTGCAATGTCAACATCGATGGTATCAGCTGTGCCTTTTCAGACATTGTTGGACCACATGTCATGGTATAGCTGGCATGAAGAATACAGGGTTGAACGAACACTGGTTATACTGCAGCACGTAAGCACCAAGTCCGCCGACAGCAATTGCTGTTGGACCACATGCATTGTGTGCATATTGGTGACTAGGTGACTGAGGTGACCTAACCTCACATGTCAAAAAACAGGACTGTGCGCCACTAGGTACTGCAATGCACCAATGGATAACACACGTGATATTACCCTTCCCAAGCCAGTGCATTGTTCATGAGAGGCACATAAGCCTAACCTGATCTTCATTATTGTCATCACCTGATTTTGTATATAGTGCAACACAGCTGACTTCATCCTACACTTCTTCGTATTTGCTAATCTCATCACAACCACTAATTCCTGTGCAGTCCTTGATTGTGCTTCTCTTCCCTTGGTACCCATTCAGTTACTGTAATAGTCCAGCAGCTATCTACTCTATGCCTTACATGAACTACCCTAGCTACACTATCCCCTACCCCTATTTGTTGTCCTAATTCACACCAGTGCCTTTAGTATTCTACTGGAATCAACATTCTGAGTTCTATGTAGTGGTGTGCGAATATCAAAATTTTTTAATATGAATTGAATATCAGATAATGATATGCACATGTATTTATTAACAAGTTGGGTTAATTGGTTATGTTGAAACATTGCAAACGCATTGTGAAAGTTAAAAAAAGTAAAACAGTAAGCCGTTGTGCCAAAACATTGTGTATTTGGCTCATGTTAACTTGGAAAATTTGACAATTCCCAATAGCTGTCCTCATGAGCCTGTGCCTTATTAAACCACATCACACGCCCGTAAACTCGCAGGCATTTGACCCTGTGCCAATTATTACCCATCATACTTGCTGTCGAGGAATAAGCTCAGAATTGGGGATGGCGCTGGAAAAAAAAAAGGAAATGCAGCCAATCCTGTGCCCCTTGCTACTGAGAGGCTGGCTTTCCCGCGAAGTTGAGACGTTTAGTGGCTAAGTACGCTGTACTGACAGAATTTCGCTAGCAACACGAAATAATCACAAAATTAAGTGTAAAATTGCTACAATATACCTATATTAGAAACAAACGCTAAGAACTGTGTTTGCTACCGCACAGGCAGCAATGTATTCGACTTGATTCGAATATTCATATGCAACCAAATATTCGAACATTTCCTAAATGTATATTTTTTTCTAATCGAATACGAATATTAAAATATAACATTGGATAGTATTGCAACCTTTCGACTATTTGCACACCCCTAGTTCTGAGCTAAATGAAGTTTGACACTTTCCTGTCCGCACCTATTCACCTATGATTGCAAACTTGTATTATGCCACCTGAATGCTCTCAGACTGCTAGCTCCGTGTTTGGCTTATCTGGAAACTATTTAGTCGGGTTCGTTTTTTTTTTTTCCGCCACGCACGGATTTTTAAAGCGCCTTCGAAGACGAGGTATGGCTGGCACGCTGAGTGCTTGTAGTTTCCAAGATGGCGTCAGTGTTGCACACCATTGATGCATGATGCATAGAAACATCACATTTCTACTGATTCTAATGCATCTGTACACAAAATTGTGGAATTTGGAAACAGCACTGATGCAGAAGACAAGTTCGGTTTGTCAGATTTCCAAACGGAGCCTCGCTTTTTTTGCCGAACCGCTTCAAAGCTGCCGTGTGCCGACGTAAAGATATCCTGCGTGCTCTAAAGGTCGCAGTTCTTACCTGCAGGGCGTTAACAACCTTTGGTCGGGTTCATTTGCTGGCGGCCACGCAGCGAGTCATTTCGTGCGAAAAGACAGCTGGGAGTCGACCTTGGCATCGTGCTAGGGCTAGTCACTGGGATGAACATGTTCCTTTTTATCAAGAAATTTTCACACAGAAAGATGATATTTGCTACAATATTGCACAGGCCCTTACGTTAAGAATGTACATTCTGAAATTCTTTAAAAGCTTTTATGTGTAAACGAACAGTGACATTTTTATATAACTTTTTTTTCCATTAAATGTTCGAAAAATTTTTTTAATTCTTTTTAATAGACATGTTGTTTGAGTGTAGTACTGTTGGAAAGAGAATTTTTTGCTATTCAATACGACACTATAAACTTAAGTATCAAGCATGCTCTGTGATAGGGAAGGTATTTTCTAGGCTACATAAAAACTGCTGCTTTTCCCACAGGCAGGAAAGTGTTAACCACATAATGTTTGGTGTTCAAAACATGACAGCGATAACACTTTTTCAGCGTCTGCACTGTGTTAAGCACTGCCTTGAAGATTTTTGTTCCGTTGCTCAGGGGGAGGCGTCGCTGGGGGCTACGACATGAACACCACCTATTCGCGTGGACCGTATACTTCGTTAAACCGAAGTTTAACTGCGTTGTAGTGGCAGGGCAATGTTTGTTCAATATCCTCCTTGATGCATGCACTGGCGCAGGTTAACGCCTGGGACCGTCTGCTGCTGTCAAGCGCCGAGCGAGTGGGCCAGCTGAGCTCGCTCGTGGAGCGTGTTCAGCTGGACCAGCAGCGGCTGGAGCACAAGCTGGACTATGTGGCTGCCCAGCAGGGGGAGCTCGAGCGGCTACTGGCACCCCTCGAGTCCGCGCTGAAGCAGGCACCCGCCCTCTCTGTACAGCAGCACGCCGACCTCGAACGTGAACACACGTAAGAGTTGTGACTGGTGTTGACGAGTGTCCGAGAGACGCACTGATGGTTGGTCTTGTAAAGCAAGAAGGCTGTTTGAAAAGGGCAAAGTCTCTACACTTGAAAGTAGCATGGCGTAGTGACCCATACCCATGTGGCGTAGTGACCCATACATATGACCCACTTGGCTTTCTGACCATTTGTTACTTTATGTTACTACCAACTGTGAACTTTTTTTTTATGTTGTTCAGCACATCGTTCTGAATTAACTGTTACCCGTGTGTTTCGTTCTATATCTGTAATATGTCTTTATTTTGAATGCCATTACTACTAACACCAATGCCCCTATGGCGGTGTAGGTATATACAAGCAAATTGCCTGAAGAGAAACATTTCACAGCTGTGCTGTTGCATGCATGGACTGCAGGGAAGTAGGGGGCTTTGGATTAGCATTTCTCTTGTAGCTGTCAAGATTATATTCAAGACTTGCTTGGTGACCAATGCTTTGTCTGCCACAATGGTTTAGTCTTTATTAGAACAAAGTATGATATTGTGTGTATATGTTGTTGTTCTTTAAATGCATGAACATTCCTATGTCAACTCACTGAGAAAAACTGGCACTGACACATGACGCTCACAAGCCAAGTGTCTTACATACCGGGCTAAACAACCATGCTTGCAGAAGGCAGATATATCTGAACCATGTGAATGTCTTGTACTTCATTGTCAGTTGTGCAACACAGACAGATAAGTCAATGAGTTGATAAGGATGATAAGGAGTGATAAGTGGTTTATTGGTCCAGGTGTGGTTGATAATGTTTAGAGTGATAATGGCTTATAATGGTTGGAGCCATTCCTGGTAAGGTTAATAAGGACTGATAAGGGTTGGGTCAAGTCGGATAAGGGTCACATCACTTCTCATAAGATAACGGCCGATAAAGGTGGATAAGGGTCAGATCATGTCCAATCAGGTTGATAACGACCGATAAGGGTTGATAAGGGCTTATACTGGTCGAACCAAAAGCCAAAACAGATTATAAGGCCAATAAAGTATGCATTTAATGAACTGCCTACTGCTTTGTCAATCGTGGTAAACAACATACATCGCGTCTTATGTGTGGAGATGAGCAAGTGGCACACTGCTTACGCATAATTAAGCAACTCCAGTGGAGTTTCTGCATTTTTTGTTTTTCAATTTATTACGTAATTCTTGGCTGAAACAGGAGCAGTCTTGCAGGAGTGTAGAGTCCTGTCATTGCACTCCTGAACTGCCTCTCTTTCTTGCAAACGTGTCACAGGTACCACATGGCGGAGAACATCAACTCCCAGCTGAACTGCGTGTCCTGGGACATTAGGGACATCGTGGAGCAGTTGAATGCGGCCAATGCATTTGCTGCACAGGACAAGCCGGTCAGTACCCATATTGTATTCAGAATGTGACTAGATTCGACTCGTTCCGGTTTGAAGCTTCGGGGACTATGCATTTTTGTTTAAGTTATCATTTGAAATTGTCCAAGCTTGAATAAATTATGTTCTAGGTCATCTTGAAGGGGCAGCGCAAAAAGACGATGACAGAAGGCAGGAAACACACAGGACAGCGCTGTCCTGTGTGTTTCCTGCCTTCTGTCATCGTCTTTTTGCGCTGCCCCTTCAAGATGTTCAACCAGTACCAACTCGCCCAAATGTCGATCGTTCTAGGTCATGTTTATACATTCCCATGCAAAATTATTTGCTCACAAAGAAGTTTTACACTCCTCCAAATCCTGGAATGGAATGGAGTGCATACAAAAGCTGATGTACTAGACATTCAGTTTTGAAAGCTTATTCTACTACATAGTCTCAACAGATCTGCTGTTTAGTGTCCCATTAACTTTTGTGCCTCTTCTCTTTTGCAGCTGCAACAGATTTCAAAGGTCCTGAATTCTCACATGGATGCCCTTATGTGGGTGCAGCACAACTCAGGTGAGCAGCATTACTCTGATTTGTGCTGCTCATGTAGCTATACATTAGAACTCCTGTAATACCTTTTCTATGGGACCGCAAAATAAAAACACAATACCAGGAAAACTTATTGTGTGAACATGCTGTTAAAGTTGTGCAAACATGCTGTTAAAATCATGTGAACGTGCTGTTAAACATTAAAAACAAGGACACTATGCGTGGCTCAGCCTCCAAAGGATTTACAGTGCGAACTGCAAACCATTTGAAGGGTAATGCAAACTCATCAGGGACTGGCTAAAAGTTCAAAGTATCAAATTCAGAAGGAAATGAGTAGCTTATCCAAAGGTGGCTAGAAAAGGTGTGTTGTATTCTCAATTCATCACTTTTTGGGATACCTTATCTTTTGCACGATTTAGCATGACTAGTGCTAGGACGCGTCGGCGTCTACGAGCGATGGCTTTCTGGGCACCATGCCAAGCACGTCATCTTACCACAGGATCGCTGTCGATGTATCCGGGGCTAGGTAACTGATAGTAGTATCTTTGAACGTTATCGTCCAAGAATACGGCCTAAGTTTGTCAACGCGTTGCTGCTCACACATATGCATGCCTGTGGCCTGGTCATTTTGTATTTCGATCATTGTCATGCTGTTGCTACACATAGAGGGAACCACAGTCAATGCATGCACCAAATCTTCATCCCCTGACAATATACCCAAAGTCTACCAAGTTGCGGCTGATGAATGATTGCAGGTTTCTTCAAATGATCATCATCCAGCGCTTCCCTCACATAATCACCGCCCTCATCGGTGCTGACATCCAGGGTGTAGTCGGCGACAGTTGAAGCTGCTTGAAGTCGCCCAGGATTGTCGCTATTTAAAATGTAAATGAAAAGCATTCAACGTGCAGAACTTGCTCAACAAAAAGCCGATGCTGCATTTCAACATGTAGCAGCTTGGCTTGGCTGTAGTTTAGGTGCATTTGGCGACTACTCGATCAACTAGGCTTTGCTTGTTCCAGTTTCAAGAGTCGCAACATGGCTGACACCAATGCCGGCAACGCATTAAACCCAAGATATTGCTTTTTTTTGGGGGGGGGGGGAAGCAGAGCGCTGGAACAGAATGCACTCTGTTTTTTATCTGGCCTGCTCGGCTTGTTTCTTCCTATCTATGTTACGCTGTACCAGTTTTAGAATAATATCAAGGGAGTTCCACTGTATGCCACATTTTCTAAACTGTGATGCGTCATTGATTATAATGCACGCTTACTTTTTGCATCGGCAGAAAGCAATAAAATGCAATTTAGTGCGAATTGTAATGCACACATTTCGATTCCCACATGGAAATTACATTCTTTATGGAAGATTCATTCGAAGCGTGGTACAATTTTGCGTGTCGGTCGCTTTCATTGGTGTTGGTCAGGCAAAGAGCTTCAGGACCTATGCATTCTTTCTTTCTTTCTTTATTCAGTTCTGCAAACCTTTTACAGGTCCAAGCAGGGTGGGTTGAATGGCAAGAAAACAATAATAACAAAGTAAAAAAAAACATCAAAGTGTGGCGAGAGGCAATAAAGAATCATTCCAGTCGGAAACAGTGCGAGGGAAAAATGAAAACTTGAGTAAATCTGTTCGCGCAAAATACGGCGTCAGGGAATTAGGATGATGGTGGCGTGTATGCCTTGACGTTGAAAGTGACAGATATGGAGAAGGGTTAATAGCTAGATCTTGATTCCAAAGCAAGAAAAGAAATTGCAAACGTAAATTTTTTCTTCGTTGTTTGAGACATTGGATACCGTTAATCTGCATTAATTCAGAGGGTGAGTTATACAGGGAAAATTTAGAATAAATAAACATTACAGCTCTTCTCTGTACCTTTTCTAGGTGGGTGCTGTTGTGTTTATTAAATGAGTCCCAGACAATGCATGGATATTCAAGTTTCGGTCTAATTGGTGAATTGTAAGCAAGTAATCTTACGCTAGGGGGAGAATTTCTAAGCTTATGTCTTAAAAAATACAGTTTACGGAATGCGGAAGAACAGATGTTATCTATATGTGAATTCCTTGATAAAGTATTAGTAAGTGTGACACCCAAATACTTATATTTCGTCTCTTCCAGCAAAGGTGACGAACCTAACCTGTAGTTAAAAGAAAGCGGAGCTTTTTTGCAAGAGAAGTGAAGAAAGACGGTCTTATCAGTGTTAAGTTTCATGTCCCACGTTTCATACCATTCAAAAATCTTAACAAGAGAGGAGTTGAGATGGATTTGGTTGTTAATTGAAGTTATTGCTTGAAAAAGCACACAATCATCTGCAAACAACCTGATTTGGACATTCGGATCAAGTTCAGTAGTAATGTCATTAATATATAATAAAAACAATAATGGCCCCAGCACACTTCCTTGAGGCACGCCAGAGCCGACCGGAAGGCAACCTGATTGTTGCTCATTAACTGCTACAAATTGGTAGCGACTGGTTAAATAGTTTGAAATCCATATGATTAAAATTTCTGGGAGGCCTATGCATCTGAGTTTTAATATTAGTTTGTCATGGGGAACTCTATCAAAAGCTTTACTGAAGTCAAGAAATATTTCATCAATCTGACCGTTCTTATCGAGACATGAAGCGAGTGAATGTATTACTGTCACTAGTTGTGTAATTGCTATTGTTACCTATGTGAGTATTCTCACATAGGTAACAGCTTCTAGTGAAGCCAGAAAGAAATATCCCAATGCTTGCACGTCAAATTCACCCTCAAACGAGCCTCCTAAGCCACGTATGTTTTACTTAATACCCATTAATTCAACATGGGGTTTGCCACAAACTTAGCTGCTATGACAAGCCCAGCATATTGGCGAGTAGGGGTGTGCGAATAAGTAGTGATTTTTGAGACCGAATCGAATACGAGTCGAATACTGCTAGAAGCAAATGAAATGAATGTCGAATAGCTTTCAAATAATGAACAGTCGTTATTGCGATTAATATAAAATGTCACATTCTTGTTTGGCAAGTTTCTTTCATTATATACTAGTTATGTTATGAAGCGTTATTAAATGCAGATGTGGAGCATTAGGAGCAAACAAGTAGTTTCCTTGCATGTGCAGGACTCTACAGGTTGTACAGCGATCATATACACCCCCTGAAAAGTATGGCTACCTAAGCAACCTAGCCTGCTCTATTACACAAATTCTCATGTTTTATGTCTACACTATGGCCACTGGGCTGAAAATTTACCAGACCGTTGCTTCAATTTTATGTTTAACTGGGCGCAGTTCACGTTTTGAAATATTTGAAAATTATTCGAGAAATGTTCACATTTACAAATAGTGACTATTCGATTCATTATTCGAATGTTTCAAATATTCGCACACCACTATAGGTGAGTGATGATCTCACTTAAGATTAGTTAGTTAAATTTAGCTGTTGGTGTTACTGGCGGTTACGCATCAATTTTGATGTGCTGTAAATCTTGGCCGTTTTTTATACATGCTTGGAAACGACACCCCGTATGTTGCATGGCATCCAAGGCACATAGTGACACTCCCAAAGCTGTTTTGAACACCTAGGTATGACTTCACATTCTTGTTAGCAACACTATTCTTTTTTACTACAGAGTAATATTTCCCTAGGTTGAATTTCTTTAGCCAGGAATCAACGTAAAATTTACGCAAGGGCCCCAAGGTGTAGTTGTGGAATGTGAAACACGCACGACGCCGACCAACCTGTTTGCTCCACATACTGCAGTATACTTGTCTGCAGCTCATGTTTAGTGAACTGTGGCCGTGACATTACTGTCCTTGGCATCGGCACTGTGTCATTCAAGCTTCCTTCATGCCACAGGTGTTCTACAGCAGAAGCTGCAGGACCTGGAGCGCGCCTGCCAGCAGCAGAGAGCCGACCCGTTGCTGAAGCGCTAACACCCAAGCAGCCACAAGCCTCTTTATTTCGGTGTTAATAAATTGTTTTGGTCCTCACTGCCAGTGGTCGTGTCTGCCTCTGCCACATCTGCTCATATGGACGATGTGAGGAATGGAGGTGTGAGGCTGCAAAACTCAGTCATTTCGCATCTTTGAAAATAATGTTGGATCCTGGCAATTTGCCTCTCTGAGCATGTGGTGCAAGTCCAAAAAGTTTAGTATGGACAAATGCGCAGATCAATAGGTACGGTCAAATTCAGAAGGAAGAAGGTGGAACATTCACTCACTTTGTTTGGGCTACCTGAACTACACCTGTTGAGATGAGCCCAGTCAAGCTGAATTCTTAGATATGAGAAACAATGCGTAAACGTTTAGTTGGTTTTTCCATTCTCTGAGAAAAAAGTATCCACCATGACAAACTGCGAATTTGGTTAAGGCAGCTGCACCGATGCCTGCTGCTCAGTTCGGCCAGGGGCCTGGCCAAGTAGCAGTTCATGGTATTGTAGGGGGATAATTTACTATTTTGCAGCTCAAATTATTTTTCTTTTTAGAGTTCCTTTAATGGTGGAAATCTTCAAAGCGGTGTTTACGAGGTTCAAGTGCAACTTAAGTGTCTCGCAGCCTACATCATCAGCTACCAAAAAAAAAAGACGTTGCCTGCGCTAATAAAATCGAGTTGCACATGCACACAGTGCATCAAGCCAGTGTGAAAGGTTCATTGAAGAATGGTACCTATGTCACGTACCCAGTCCCGCATTCCCAGTGACCCGTTCAGCATCCAAGAGGTTCGCTGAAGAGTGGCACACAGGTAGACAGTGCCACATGTTGGTCTGAAAGTTGGTTTGACACCCTGTTCCCTCAGCACAGCAGCCTGATGCACTACCTATTGGACCACAGACAACCCAGTGATCCAGGTAGACTGGAAAATGGTTAGATGCATAGACAAACATACATACATAGTCGCTGCTGATGAAGTATTCCTGGAATGGTAACGCATTAAAATGTTCCACAGTGTTTTCCATGTTGCCACTGTATGGCTGGACACTCTGACTGGTAAACTTTCTTGCACTAAAAAAAATAACAGGCACCACAAAAATTATTTTTAGTTGTGCAGTTAAAATTGTGTTTTGTCAGCTGCTGATGTAGGCTGTCCATAAGAAAGGGGACGTCAGCTACTGATCCATAAGAAAGGGGACGCCAAAGACTTGAAAAATTATAGACCGATCAGCTTACTGTCCGTTGCCTACAAAGTATTTACTAAGGTAATCTCAAATAGAATCAGGAACACCTTGGACTTCTGTCAACCAAAGGACCAGGCAGGATTCCGTAAAGGCTACTCAACAATGGACCATATTCACACTATCAATCAAGTGATAGAGAAATGTGCAGAATATAACCAACCCTTATTATATAGCTTTCATTGATTACGAGAAAGCGTTTGATTCAGTCAAAACCTCAGCAGTCATGGAGGCATTACGGAATCGGGGTGTAGATGAGCCATATGTAAAAATACTGGAAGATATCTACAGCGGCTCCACAGCCACTGTAGTCCTCCATAAAGAAAGCAACAAAATCCCAATAAAGAAAGGCGTCAGGCAGGGAGATACGATCTCTCCAATGCTATTCACAGTGTGTTTGCAGGAGGTATTCAGAGACCTGGATTGGGAAGAATTGGGGATAAGAGTAAATGGAGAATACCTTAGTAACTTGCGCTTCGCTGATGATATTGCCTTGTTCAGTAACTCAGGGGACCAACTGCAATGCATGCTCACTGACCTGGAGAGGCTGAGCAGAAGGGTGGACTGCACAATTTATCTGCAGAAAACTAAAGTAATGTTTAACCGTCTCGGAAGAGAACAGCAGTTTACGATAGGTAGCGAGGCACTGGAAGTGGTAAGGGAATACATCATAAGGGATCATGAGACTGAAATAACCAGAAGAATAAGAATGGGCAGGGGTGCATTTGGCAGGCATTCTCAAATCATGAACAGCAGGTTGCCACTATCCCTCAAAAGGAAAGTGTATAACAGCTGTGTGTTGCCAGTACTCGCATATGGGGCAGAAACCTGGAGGCTTACGAAAAGGGTTCTGCTGAAATTGAAGACGACGCAATGAGCTATGGAAAGAAGAATGATGGGTGTAACGTTAAGGGATAAGAAAAGAGCAGATTGGGTGAGGCAACAAACGCGAGTTAATGACATCTTAGTTGAAATCAAGAAAAATAAATGGGCATGGGCTGGACATGTAATGAGGAGGGAAGATAACTGATGGTCATTAAGGGTTACGGACTGGATTCCAAGGGAAGGGAAGCGTAGCAGGGGGCGGCAGAAAGTTAGGTGGGCGGATGACATTAAGACGTTTGCAGGGACAACATGGCCACAATTAGTACATGACCGGGGTAGTTGGAGAAGTATGGGAGAGGCCTTTGCCTTGCAGTGGGCGCAACTAGGATGATGATGATGATGGTGATGATGATATAGGCTGTGAGACGCTAAGCTGGACTCAAACCTCGTGAATGCCACTTTCAAGATTTCCATCATTAAAGGTAGCAGGAAAACAGTTGAAGACATAGATACGGTAGAATCCCTTTAAGATGGAACTCGAATGGATCATTAAAACTTGTTCGTCTTATGAGAAGAATAATTGGCAACATGGCCAAGTGCGTCAAACATCTTGCTTCAATATGGTAAATGAAGTACACTTAAAATGGGGAAAGAATGACATAACAAGCATTAATTTAGCTAAATGCAACAGAAAACTGTCTTCAAGTGGTACTCTTGCTTGGTTTCATTCAGTTTAATGGACATTCGGCACTTCTGTGCAAATCGGCCAGCAGCCACAAACAATGTCATCCCACCTAATGACCTTAAATATCCTTCTGTGCCTTCATGCTGCTGGAAAAAATTCACTAGGGAGTTAAGGCAGGCATCTGCCACCTCACAGGTCATTGGTGCAGGCTCCGAGCTAGCATGCTGAGCGCGCAGCAGAGCAACGCAACCTAGATGAAAGTTTGGGCGACGTTGAGCGATGGGGCGAATGAGAAACAAGGTGAAGCATCTTGGAGGAGGAAGGTAGGCGGAGGTGCACTGGGTTGACCTCCTCTGGAAGTTATAGGTTTCGTTTGCAATACAGACCCACAGCATAGCCAGGCCTCCACATGTTGGGCAGCAGTGTGTGGAAGTCCCAGGTCTGAACCTCAGCTAGCTGCTTCAGGCCACACCTGTGCCCAGTCGTCTGCCTATTCCTACTTGTGATGCCGCTGCTAATCGCCTGCAGAGGGAGTAACAATGGTTCTCATAGAGTGCATGCAATTACTTGCAAGGCAGCCTTACAGTTGCAAGGCACTGTCTAAGTACGAGGCATTTGATCACAAACAAATCTGACTGCCTCCCAGGTATCAACTAGTTTGTTGACAGCTGACTCAGATTTATGGTCTAGCTTGAACTGCCGTGTCACAAGTAGTTCATTGTGGAAGCTGCTGCTGCAGCTTATGATGTAATTGAGTTGTTAGTACAGATGTGCACAGTGTCACTGTACATTGTGAATATGTGGTATAAAAGTGAGTTGCCTAAACACGGCAGAAGGAACATGCAATTTCTTCGCAATCTCAGGTATCTGTAGCTGTGCACACAACCTCAGCAGAGCTGTGGATCTTGGCAGGGGCGAAGCCTGAAGGCATGAGCCTTTCATGACGTAGTATGGCTGACGAGAAAGTGCACTCAGGATTCCCATTAGGAAGCAACCATAAAGTATGGTGTCCTTAAGTAGGTGTGTAATGCTTTACATGACACATAAGTTTCAATGGGACAAGCACGGGGTGTTTTGGGTGTTTGCTTTTCGGCATAGCTAGTGAACAGTGTAGTACATGATTGTAAATATTGCACGACATTCAGATTGTGACCTGTGCAGTGCATAAACAAACATTCCATACTGCATATGATGAAAACAAACTATTGTGTGCATCACATTGTTGTATAGTATTTGATCAACCGCTTTACATTCACCATAGATTCCAACACTGTGTGTAGGAACTGCATGACTTCTTTGCCAGTTCACTGGCTGATGAAAAATGTTTTAAATTGTGTAGCTGTGTTCTCCCTGCCTTATAACTGCCTGATAAATTCAATCGTATGGTCGTCCATAAACTGCACAGTGAGTCAAGGGTCGTGCCAAGCTCCAGATTAATTATGACCACCTGCAGCTTCTTAACGTGCACCTGAATCTAATACGGGTGTCACATGACGCACTTTCGATAGCGATTTAATATCCAGGTCGCGACTGGCTCTTTTGCGCGAGCGAGCCAGCCGCAGTTGATTTCGATCCGGATCGTGCTCGATCGCGATCGAAAGTGGCCGTGTGCTTCTTCTGAACCTCGCCGCCATCGAAATGCGACTTACACGGCCGACAATTTCTTTACAGCTATGCTTAGAGCTAGTTTCCGAACGCCGCGGGAAAATGGAGCAAGAAACCATCGGAGGATCTTTCAAAGTCAAGCGGTAGCTCCTCAGTAGGACTACTGCGTAATGCTGCTGGGACACTCTGGTGCATTCATTCGCCGTTTACCTGTGGATAGACGAACGAATCGGGTGTTGGCCAGCGTCCGTGCTACAAAGTGCGTTTTCTGTATTCTGCGTTGACGTGCCAGTGCACCAGCAAGTTGCGTCGCTTGAGTCAGGCGAACGTTGTAATGTGGCGCGCGCAGAACACCACTGTTGCGTCCGCTCTCGCCGCTTAAAAAGCAAGCTTACCACGACCGGGACGGACATGAAACCAACGCCAAGAAAGCGGCTGGTGTGTCCGTATATCGCAAGAATACGACCAAGCTGTGCGAAAGGCTCATCGTTTATTTTAACGATGCGGCGAAGCGTTGATGTGGACGTGACAGGATGCATATTTACAGATCGAGCTCGCAGTCAGCGGCTGAGCTCAGTCCTCGGCCTTCTCGGGAGGCGGTCCGCACGGCTGCAGCATCTTCTCCATGATGTTGAATCGCACGCGCGCCTTCGTCTCGTTCTCGACGACCGAGAAGTAGTTGAGCATGTCGAAGTGGCCCAGATACGAGGCGTAGCTGTCTCGGTGTTGGTTCACGAGCCACTCGTAGCGGGCAGTGTCCGCGTGGCCCGTGCCGATGTACTTCGACTGCAGATGTTCCAGCTGGCTGTGTATGTTGTAACGGTCGCCCATTTCCTCTTGTCTCGGTCGGCCTCTGTGGAACTCGAGTCTGGTGCGAAGCTAGCGGGAGTCAACAACACACACACACACGGGTGCACGAGAAACAGGCAACGTCAATGCTGTGCGAAGAGAAACGTCGGCGGCGAACACATAAGCCGCAGCGTACTTGGACCGCTAAAGCTACGGGTCAGAACTCTATTAGAACTTTGTTACTGCACCATAGAACAGATATATAACTGCACTGCACAACACACGAAAAATGCCAGCAGAACGCCGAAAAACACCTCCGAGGTCCAGATGTGTTGATGGTGATAATGATAAAACGCCGTGACGCCACTAATGTTCAAACTGGTTCAAACTAACAGAAAAAAAACAAAAAGAAAGTAATTTGCATTTATGCAGCACAAAAAAGAGATGTTTATTCACACCAAACTTAAATATGAATGCTTTATTGAGCATTTCACGTTTACCAGCGACCTGCTATCATTCGAACAGCGCGGCTTGGTGATCTCTAAGGCTATGTAAAAGTAACGCACATGTTCGCTTTACCACAGTGATAAAGCTGTACGGTGCTTAATTAGGATAGAATGTCCTCGCATTTGTTTTCGACTGCGATCAAGCCAGAGCACAACTCAGAACTTCTTTGATCAACTTGCTGATCTTGCATGAGATGTTGTTTTCCTGCTTTCGTTTTCGTTCAGTGCCGCTGCCATCTTGGTTCACGTGTGGAAAGCAGCTGGGCGTTGATTTCTGTGCTGTGTAGCGGTTGCTGTGCAAATTTTCCGTTTATTTCCTAATAGTGGTATGCCTCTCGTCACCCACAAACGATGACTGGTTGCTGCGTGCCGCTGTGGGATCTAGCCGAAAAGGACATCGAATGTTTCGCTTCCCTCGTGACAAAGAGCGCCGGAAGATATGGGAGGTACAAATGAAACGCGCATTTTGGGAGGCGAAGGACACGAGCAAGATATGCGAGGTAAGCAACTCAGGGAAACCATCGGAGATACCATTAAAGATACCTTCACTTTAGCGAGACATGCGTAGGGACAGCGTTCTTGGCACATTGTCATGAACGCTAGCTGGCACGCAGTAGGTTGGAATCGTATTGCAGTGCCAGGAGCGCGCTGTCGCGTGTAGACGACGACCACGGAATCTATAGATTTATGGCAAATTCGGCAGATCGCACCGGAGCGCCCTGAGGCGTAATTTCATCCCGTCATTGATCGTCGCTCTAGTGCGCGCGTACCGGTGCGATTAACCGAATTTGCCAGTAGACTTCCTAATTGACGACGACGACCGACGCGTAGGCTATAGTGTCGCGATATATTACGAAAATGAAGAAAATCTCCGAAAGTGATCGCCCGAGAATGCCGCCTCTGTGCGGACGCGTTCATGCCAACGTGTTTGTTTTATCGGTCCGACAATGGTTTCCCGCGCTCGCAGCAGCCGCGTTCCCATGTGGCACCGGAAGGCAAGAACGCTCGCATATTGAGCACCAAGATTGTGCGTTGTGTCCGATACGTGAATAACGTACACTTGGGTCATGAACGTGTGTGTGAAATTTTACACTAGTACCTGCCGATCATCTCTGCTCAAACAGTTAATAAACCTCAAACGAAAGCGCTCTTAATATTTGTGCAGTACCACGTGCCCATTTAAATGAAGTACGTAACAAGATTGACCTGCAATGTGGCCTGGGCACCTACCAACAGTCCCCGCATACACCCGGTTTGTGTCCGTTTAACTTCATGCAGTCTCCGCACCTCATTCCTCTAGTATGATGACGTACAGGTCAGGCGAGGCCATTGCTCAAAGCGAACCCCACTTGGGGTCGTCTGCTGCCACGTGCATGCACCCAGCGCCGGCCGGCCATTGCTCAGTGGCGCTTTTCAAAAGTTCTCGCAGTCGCCCGATGTGGCGCCACGGGTCTGGTTAGAATAAAGCCCCTCAATCTCCCAAAGTAGCGCCATTCACTTCTCTCCTCCTCCGCTCGGCGCGGCCTCGACGGTGGCGCCGCCGGCAGTGGGCCTGCCATAGCAGACGACGGCTAACACGCTACGGGAGGAAATCCGCGGAAAAGTTCGTTCGAGTCCTGCGGAGCAGTTTTTTCAATCTAGATCGTGCTTTGTCAGTCGGTAACTGGCCTTAAGAATGTCGTGTCGGATTTGCGGAAGAAATAGAGAAAAGCACCATTATTCAAGGCGTATTTAAGGCGTAAAGCGCGCGCACGTTGAAAGTTCGTGTTGCTGAAACACGACACAAGCACGCGGTGTGCTCAGACACGCGAGTAATTACCAGAGTTTCAGGTTTTGACAGCGCGAAAGTATGTGCACGTGGTTTCGTAGGTTAATTTACGTACCTGCAGGATGCTTTTGTTCGGCCGGCGCGTGAGAGATTCCGACTGTCTGCGGTCAGCAATGCCTGGCAGCAGGGCCGTTTCTGTTCCGCGCCTTTTACAGATGTACGTAGCTCATGCACAGGTTGTGGTGGCCATGAGCAACGTTTTCACACATAGGCGGTATAGATAATTTTAACAACTTACCAGCATATGAAATCGTTATTTATTTATTACAGTGCAAATGGTTAGAATTTGATAGAAAAGAAAGAAGGAACTTGATGGGACAACTGGAAAGAGGTTCAGAAAATAATTATCCCCCTCCCTCATTGGCACCAGCAACACTTTTGTTGAAGTGCTAATTTTATCTCTGTATACTACGTGCGTCTGTATTCTTTTGCGTTGTAAGTTTTCACAAGGAAGCAGTGTTGCGTTAACTGGAACAGTCAAGGCACACAAGACAGAAGAAAAGTTGATTCTTGGGTTTTACATCCCAACACCACGATCTCATAAGGCACGCCATAATGGGGGCTCTGGATTAATTTTTTTTTGCAGCTGGGGTTCTTTAACGCACCCCCAATGCACTGGACACGGGCCCGTTTTGACACGGGCGTCAAAAGAAGAGGTTGGAGGAGCCGTGTCACTTAACAAAGCCGCGCGTTCTTTGCCACTTGCTCGAAGTCAGCCCGCCCGATCTTGTGAATCCACACTTTTCTTCGTTTTGCGTTGCGCCCGGCGGATGGTAAAACAAAAAGCTTTTTGCCGTCACTGGGTCTGTTGTGGCAACCGTAGGCGCAGCAGCACGGCATCGCAATTAAGCACTCGGCCCTAACACATTGTATAAAACTACCGCGCTCCTTCAAACCGCCTGCCGTACTTCGTCGCGGAGGCCCAAAAATGGGGGTCGCAGGCCCAAGATTGGGGGTCGCAGCGCGCTGGAAAGAAAAGATATACAAAAGCGCGGCGCCTGCTCTGCGCCGGAAAGAAAAAAATATACAAAAGCGCGGGGCCCGCTTTCACGTGACACAGATTGGCCAATGGGGGAGCGGAGGAGGCTGGGGCGACAGGAGGAGTGGAGGAGGAAGCGCCTGGGTGAGCGGGGTGGCGGAAAGATCTAAGAATGGCGCTACTTTTGGAAAATTGAGGGGCTTTAAAGCACGTACGCTTGTAGCGCCATCTACTGGCGGCCAAAATAAGCAGACACGGCTGATAGGCAAGCGGCTGTGGACTGCCTCCCACTACAGATGGATGCGCAACAGGCGGGGTCTTAAAGACGCATCAGCTCGTTGCTGTTCGGCGGTGTTACCTGCCGTTACTGTTTCCATGAAGGCGTTGTAGTCGAGTTCGCCTTGCGGTTGCGGGCCAATAAGGGTGCGAGAGAAGCAGTCGGCGTCAGAATGCTTCCTCCCGGACTTACGCACCACGGTGATGTCAAATTTCTACAGTCTGAGATTCCATCGCGCAAGTTGACCTGTTGGATCCTTAAAGTTTGCCAGTCAACCGCAAGCGTGGTGGTCGCTTACCACTTTGAAGCGCCTGCCGTATATGGAAGGCCGAAATTTAGTCGTAGCCCAAATGATCGTAAGGCATTCTTTCCGTCGCAGAATAATTCGCTTCCGCTTTTGACACTGACCGGTTGGCGTAAGCTATTATGCTTTCAACTCTATCATTTCTGTGAGCTAACACAAACGTCACCGAGGGTTACGCTACTTGCGTCGGTGTTGATTTTCGTCTCGGCGTCTTCGTCGAATTGTGAAAGCACTGGTGGTGACTACAGCCGTCGTTCCATCCCCTAAAAGGCGTCGTCTTTCAAAACTAAATTGGCAACTGCGCCTCCATAGCTTGCTGCCCATACTTTTCGGGATAAAGGCTGACGGCAGTCGACACGCGACGGTGACAGGTAGCCGCACGGTGACAGCGAACTGTATAGTCGTCGACGGCTTCACTGAGTGGCGGCAAGGTAGTGGGGGATATCGTGAGGGCATTAGTTTTGCTGAGGGCTTGGAGTGCTCACGGCGAACCCTCGAAGTGGAATTTCACTGCATGGGTACCAGCGATCCTCGTAGTCCCAATTTCACGGTATCGGCACCAGCGATAAACGTGACCCTCTTCTGCGCAGTGATAGCAGAGAGGATGGTGGTCGGTTTGCGCGCGTAGTGTCGGCCTTCCTTGGAAGGCTACGCTGTGCCACAGTACGGCTTTGTGGCAGCGGCGTGGACGCGAAGGGGCACCATGGCGGAGGCCGATGGGGCATTATTTCATCGCGGCTGGCTGGAGCTGCGCCGATTGCGACTGCAACTGAGGAGTTTAAGTAGTCGCTGTAGCTTCCTCTGGACCCCTTCAGAGACCGAGGTTGCTTCAGAGACTATGGTTGCTACGAAGGCAAGATGTTGCGCAGTTCTTCACGCACGATGGTCTTGATGGTCTCTTGGAGGTCATCGGAGCCCAGTGCTTGCATGGCGCCCTGCGGCGTCGTGAGGACTTGGCGGCTATATTATGTAGTACGCATTTACAAAGTTTTATCAGTCGTCGTTGCCTTTCCCAAGAACTCGGCTATGGCTTTCGGCGGGTTGCGGATCAGTTCGGTGAATGTTTTTCTTGTTTGACGCCCCGCATTAAGAAGCGGACTTTTTTTCTCCCGCGACATTTCTGATTCCGCCTGCCGTAAAAGACTGGTCATCTCTTCCGTGAAGATTGCGATGGTCTTGTTGAGCAGCTGGACTCGGTTTTCTAGTGCAGTTAGGGCTCGCTTTTGGCCAACGACGCTTGTGAATGTCTCTAGGAAGCCGCTAAAGAACAGGTGCCACTTTGTTAAGATGGTTTCTCGATTCTGGAGCCACGTTCTGTCGGCGTCTTACACTGCGAAAAAGACATGGCGCAGCTTGTTGTTGCTCTTTTAATTGATAAATTTCATACCAGTGTAGCCAGCTTTCCGAGTCCTCATATGTTTATCCGTGGAACGTTGGTGGTTCCCTGGGCTGCTGCAGCACGATTGATGCTGGCGACACTGGGGCTTCCATTGTAGCTGCTTCCGTGGCCGTGCACTTCCTCGTCATTTGAAGTAGAAGTCCGTAGAATGGTAGCGAAACTTGCTGCCTTCGGCCATTTCTCTGGCACTTGGTAACGTTGGAGTTTTCCTCGGGTGTCGGGTTGGATCGCGGCTTCACGGTGGCGTTCGTTACATGAATGCACGGGCACTTCCACCAGATGGTGAAACACGGCTGGAAAACCCTCAATAGTCTGTCTAAATTTTAATTGAGCGAACCTGTGCTAATAAAAGCAAGTTACACTCAAAGCACAACGATGGCTGCAAACACAGCTGGTTATCGTCGAAAATTTGATCTGCCGGTGAAGCGCAATGTGCCGTGTGAGGCAATGACAATAACGTACTTGGAAATCTTGAAGAATGGCGCATAACAACGCCTCAAGCAAACACGTCTCACTGTGTGTTCTGCGTACTATGACGAGAAACAGCAGTTGCAGACGCAAGGTAACAGGTACCAGCAACTCACCACACTTATATTTTGCTAAACACTGAATAAATGAAACATTTTCGCCGTGAATTTCACCGCTAGTTCTTGTCAGTCAATGTAAACAGCACAGAACGCTTAGCTTACGATTAGCCACAGTGCGTCGGAACCGGATAAGTTTTTGTCTGAGTAATTTTCTCACCAGCGCTTGCACAGACGCTTATCTCGTTAAGAATGATGTTCTAAAGTAAAAAAAAAAGTGTAGGATGCAGGCCGCTTCCGTTGGAAGCTTGTCTCTTGCCTCCTTGTTTTGAATGCCTTGCGCTATGTACATATACGGGAGCCCAGCGCAACTGGCTTACCACAGTTGCTAGAAAGCATTTTTTTCTGGCTACGAGGCACGGTAGCTCATTTGTTACATACCAACAACGCACTTGTCGCAAAAGCATGTCCAGTAGCTTTAAAGCCTTTTGGAAAAGCCAATTCGTTGCGTACAACCGTAGCAGCGCACAAAATGCACACAGTGAGAGAAAAAGAAACAGTGCTCCAGGATTGACGTATGTGGACACACGAGCAGCGCAGTGCGGACCACTGTTGTCGCTGTTATAGCGCCGGCTACTGCGCTGGTTTTTTGTGCCTTGTTGAAAGTTCTAATGCTTTTTCAGGCTAAATATGCACAGCGTGTCCGCATGCAGGTATAGAATTTGTCCCCCTTTAGGATATACCAGAATTCTAGGAACACGCTTTCTGAAGCGACCACAGTCCACGCCAGCGACGTGGAGAGCCGCCTGTGCATTACCATAAAGGTGTTGATTTATGACCGCCATATCGACAACCAGCCTCAAGAAGAGTGAGTTCCGAAACCATGTGCTGCATTGAATTAGGGCAGTGAAGCTTGCACACCATGCTTCTAGCGCGTAGGAACGAACCACAGGCGATAATGCACAAGCCAGAGTTCTCTACGACGGAGTCCGCTGTGACAGAACGTAGAGCTTTGGGAGATGTTAAGCCCGAAACCTATCTGAGTTTTGTGTTTCCTCGGTAGGTGCCTGCGTAAACTCGCTCTTATTTTTGTAAACGTGTTCGTATACGCATAACTTACGCATCGTTTCTTCATAAGCCAGTTTTGTGTTACATGTCTTTGCCCCTTATACAAGTCCACAGTCCAAGAGGCCTACTGGTCTATTTCACGCAAAAATGTTATGGTGTTCTAGGTGCCAAAACCACGATCTAGTTATATGGCACGAAGTAGTGCAAGGACTCCGGCAATTTGGACCACCTGGGCTTTTTTAACGTGCACCCAAGTCTGCGTAGACGAGTGTTTTCACATTTCGCCGCCATCTATTAAACGCAAGCCCTCGGCATGACAGATCGCTTTGTTCGCTGATATCCAAGGCCAGTGCAAGTATCGAGAATCACTTTCCGATCTGATACGCTTCGATAGCTCGGGAGGAAGCGCTGTGCGGGCTTTCGTTTTGCTGGGCTTACGAGGAAATAATTTCACGGCTGCATTACTGAAAAATCCGGGCGGTAGTAGTTTTGGGAACACCGGCTGCGTGTGCGTTGCGTGTCATATAAATGGTATAGTTATGTCTAACTGCGTAGTATTTTAGCTGAAACTGCAAATTTCAATATTTGAGGCACCTGTTTTAGAAACAAAAAAAATGGCGTACCTGCGTTTTGATAGGTTCAGTAGGTCGACATCTTACGGCCGATGCAGGGTTGTCGATGCAGAACGTCGCTATCGGCGAAATAGTTCGGCTGTAGGGGTCGGGCTGTGATCCTCTCTGGACACGTCTTGGGGAAGTCGATGGCTACCGGCTTGAAGTGGAGTCTGCCGTCTGCTGCTGGGTGAAGAGTTTGCGACGAAGACTGTAGCAGCGTCTGCGTGACGTGAAAAAGTCATTGCTTTTGAACATAGATGAAAAAAAAATGTAAACGTTCAACCACTGCATGATCTGATTCACTTACTTTCAAATGTTTTCCACACAAGAAAATAAGAATATGCGATTTAACCATGGTTGAAACTGTACATGTGGCGTTTCGAAAGAAATGGCACTTACATATTGACGGCATATTGACACATGCACTTGTTCATCTTTTTCCGGTGACCGCTATTGAGCCGCTACCAAAAGTTGAACGTTATCGCTCGGCGGAGGACGCGCCTCCATATATCGGAAGTTTCTCGAATGGTATCAGCGGTTCTATTCGTTGTCTGTTGTCATGGCACATTCTGTGACCAGATTGTACGCGCGACCAGATTTATGCAGTGCGTTATGCAAGTTACACAGGCCCCAGCGATTATGCTGGCACGCTTAGCACGCTGATCAGATTTCGACGATCACCGACTGTGCTCACCGCTATGGTTTTACCTTCAATTTCACTTTCTGTTGTGGGGTCAGATCCGTCCAATGAAGAGTTTGTTTCATGATTCACAGTTTTAGCTCCTTAGTTCATCGTCACTAGAACGTGGCATTTGGTAGAGGCGCCTTGCGTTCATGTACCGGACGCCCCCGCAAAGCCGTGGGACCGGCGAGAACCTTTAAGAGAACGCAAGCGCCGCCCCACACCATCAAGCCAGCTGCAGGCTACAATATCTGTCCCCCGAGCAAGAACTTGTTCCTCAGATGAGCGATAAGTGCCACGACAGAAGCCACAATGGCAACTTCAGTGGCACTTACACCGAACGTGTTGCAGCAGCTCAGTGAACCACCAACCTCCCGCGGGTCTTCATTCGTTACCTGGAGAGCTGGCTGGAAACTTACGAAAAGGTCAGCGCGTTCAAGAAGTCCAACTATGACGACAAGCTGCGTCATGCATAGTTCTCCGAAACTAAGCCGCATAACCCCCCTCGTCCCTCTCCCCCCGCCCACGCCGGCACTCCTCAATCATGTCCCTAAAGCGCCACCAGACCAGTCTTGAGACTTGGCAGCTATTCGGCGGTCAGCACTGGAATGCTGTTGCAATATTATGGCCGAGGCGTCGAAACGATCACTCACCAGGTCTAGGAAAAGGCCGCTGAACTGATGGCATGAAGCAGCTCGACATTCTTCCAGCTAAGAGATGGCGGAATATGTTCGCCTTTCTCGTTATTTCGATGCTTGTTCCGAAATCTCAACGTGCTGCCGCTGGAAAGGCCGTACTGGTCACTTTTCAACGATTTATGTTTCACAGCCATCCCCCCAAAAATAGAAATTTCAATCAAACCGTACATTAACCGTTCAATCTATAAGAAATATTAATGTCACCCGTTACCTCGTGTGGTTTTTATCCTTATTTGTAGAACACTTTTCGGGCGCAATTGGCAACGGGAGAAAGGAGTCGCATGAAATTCAAAATTAAGCAATCTATGGAGAGAGAGAGCCGAGGAAACAGCCAAACTGGAAATAAAAGCAAAAAATAACAAATTTAGGCGTTGTTTGTGAAAATATTTGTCCACGAAAATCTTTTTATTTAAAAAGGAAGTAGAGGAAATGGCGCCGGATGTGAAGACTGGTTCTATGTGTTTTGAATGAAACTTCTAAAGTTATCATTCGAACCGCCTGATGAAGCTACTTCTTTGCTGTGCTTTTGTGGATGTTTTTATAACCTTTTGCGGTGTCGTAGTGCGCCTAGAACCGCAGCGTCCAGCGCTCTACGCGGTTGTACGGGAATGGTGGCCAGGCTTCATTAAGGAACTTCCCAAATTACGATACGAGTCGGTTTTGGCACCTAATTTGGTAGAGAAGTAAACGAGGGGTACAAAAGAACTGTGATTGTTCCACAAATATATCGTTCTCGATAATTCTTTCAGAGCTAATTAGAAAAACAGTACTAGAAATCTTCATTTTACGCTTTCGCTTGTTGACTTGTTCTTGGTTGTTTCCTTGCTGCGTTTCTTACCTGCGCGAGCCAATTTGATGTGGTTCCTGGTTTGTCATGTAAAGGATAGGTGTATATGACAGGTGTACTTGTGAAATACACCTTGTTTCACTTCTCTTTAGTGGGTGTACGTGCTTTTATATCGAATGGTGGGAATTAATGTTTCTGCTAGTATAAGTACACCGCCCCTGATTTGCATAGAAAAGTTACTTTGGGGACGCGTCCCCCTCCCTCCTGAAAAACAAATCCTGGGTACGTGCCTCCTCGAAGCGAAGAATACGCAAAAAGGAGACCTGACGACCCGACGTATAAGACACTCTCTGCGATGTAAGGCTAAGAACTACCGACCTCGATGTTCTGGTTGATGATCACAATGTCACTATCTTAGTCTGTACAGGAGCCGACTGCTGTGTCGGCGCTGGCCCCTTCAGTGTCCGACAAGTTGAGGAAACTCATGAGTGCCTAGGAAGGCCATCAACAACACTTGGCAGCTGGAGGACACTTAATAACGGTGACCGGAATCTGCATGGCAAGGGTTACAGATGATGACCGGACTAGCCCAGCGACCGTCGTTGTTTTGCAAGAATGCTCATGGGTGGTAATCCTCGGCATATACTTCTTGAGTCAACGTGGTGTAGTCATCGACTTAATATCGATAAAGCCATGCGATACCGCCGCAGCGTTCTCACAGTAATCGCGCCCTAAGTGTACTTGAAGACCCGAGTCAGTAACGCGCGTCGCGCCTGCATCATGATTTTTGTCGCCACAGAAGCAGCCGCAGGCATCAATGCCATCGTCGAGAGCGACGAACAGCTGCTGGTCGATTGTGAAATTGGTGCTGCAAACGGTTTCGCACAGTTAAGCCGAGGAAATGCAGAACTATTCGTGACGAACTTCAGCCAGGAAGATAAACACCTGAACAATGCACGAATATGGCATACCGGGAAGAAGTTGCAGCAGTCAGCGATGCACTTGTTCCCGTTTGGATTTTGCCGAAGATATAACGACGGCGCGTGGTCTTGAACCACTATTTGATATTGAGCCATCTTTTCCCTGTCATAAGCAAGAACTGCTCTATGGTATCTTCCTGCTGTACAAGGACTGCTTTTCGTCGTCATCAAGGATCCGAGAAACAGCAGTTGCTAAGCATCGCATAATAAAAGAAAAATTTGCTCCACCCCTCCGCCAGTGCCTTTACCCTGTTTTGTGCACAAAGATGAATCTACATAAAACAACAAATCGACGAAATGCTGCACGACGACATCATCCAGCTGTCGAAAAGCTCGTGGGTCTCTCTTGTATTCTTGGCGAAGAAGAAGGATAGAATTCTGCATTTCTGCGTCTATTAGCGTAGCCTGAACAAAATCACGATGGAGACATAGGCCCTCCCTGTGAGAGATGTTTGGAAAAATGACTAATGGATGCGAAACTTTTGTTACCGACAGGAACGAGGTAATTTCCATTTTGAGTGACTTTTAATAAAAGAACGAGCGAGGTGAAGCGAAGAGAAGCACTAGTAAAACTTGTAACCCTTAAGCACTTGACTAGTAAGGTCTCAAAGAATTAGAAAGCCCCACGCCGCCATAAATAATGTTTGTGAATGTTCACCTTATGGACGTGGATATATTGTCGGCGGGTCGATATATACCGCTTCACGATGACGCCAGGGATGAGCGCGATGTGGTCGGACGGGCCATGGAAGGCCTAGGAACAAACAGCAGGGTAGGCCTGGCACAGTCTTGTCCCACAGAACCAACGGAAGGCCCAGGGCTGGAATTCATACCGGTCCAAGTGCGGGGTACCGTGGCAGGCTGAGAAATCGCCAGGTAAATGGAGTAACCAAGTAGCAGCTGGGCTTCGGGACGGGAACCCGACGAGCTCTGGCTGCCTGGCACTGCTCGCTTCTGATGATGATGATGAAGCCGCAATTCTGTGCTGGCCCTCGAGCTTCCCTCGGCACTTCTTTTTCCTTTTTCTCATTCTTCACGTGTTAAATCGCTATTGGTTAGATTTGTTCTTTCGTCATTTCTGGTGTTGTGCTTTTTCTTTACCTTCCATTCGCCACATGGAAGGATCATTGCAACTTCGTCGTCTTCGTCGTGCTCGATTCGTTTCGGACAAGCACCGCATAGCACCACGGACACCGCCTACCACATCTGAATACCTCGCACAAAATAACGGCTTCCCCCCGTTTCTTTGTGAAAGATAAAAAACTATCCTAAACGGGCGTGAGATCGGAAACACAAATATTTCCACACAACACAATCCATGAACTAATTCCCTTAATGTACACTGAGGCACAAATTCTTTCACACGGGCAAAAAATCAGTCCACAGCAGTCATTAAACAAGAACAGTGTAATATTTTCTGTCACAAGCTTAGCGCCTGTGGTTACAACCAACTGTGATTTTGCCTGGTTTTCCACCCCGCCTCACCCCCCCCCCCCCATATTCTGAGTTAGCGTTGACAGAAGGGCGTCAAGTGCATAACATTGACTAGTTCAGGCCGCGAGCGGCGCTTGGATTTCAGAATAGCGTTTAGCACGACGTCATGTCCTGTGCGGGAATACGTCACGTGATCTTGTAGGGTCCGAAATAGTGTCGCAAAAGCTTCTCGATAAGTATTCTTCGGCGTATTGAAGTCGAAACCCAAACACGGTCGCAGGACTGGCACTCGACGTAACGTCGTCGAAGTCTGTAGTGTCGGCTTTCGGCCCTCCGCTGGTTCTTGACCGGCCGGCGGGTGAGCTATCGGGCTTCATCGACGCGGTGAAGGTAGGCGGTGACTTCCAGATACACTTCGTCGGTGACGTGCGGCAGCATGGCGTCGAGAGTCGTGGCCGAGTTCCTGCCGCAAGCCAGCTTACGGTGCGATCTGCGCTGTTTTTGCACAGCCATGTTGTGAGCGAAGGTTATGAACGGGAGGACGGCATTCCTCGTATTGTGTTCGATGTCGACATACATCGCTAACATGTCGGTGAGCGTTTTGTTCCTTGTTCACACGTTCTCTAGGCCGTTCGTCTGCGCTTTGTAGGCAATGGTCCTCCTGTGGCTTGTCTGGCTGTATTGCAGAATGGCTTGGGTGAGCTCCGCTGTAAAAGGCGTTCTTCTGTCGGTGATGAGGGATTCTGGGGCGTCATGTCACAGCAGGATGTTCTCGACGGAAAATTTCGCTTCTTTCGCTGCACTACTTTTGGGCAGGGCTTTTGTTTTGGCGTAGCTCGTAAGGTAGTCTGTGGCCACGAAGATCCACTTGTTTACAGATATTAATGTCGGAAATGGTCCCAGCGAATTCACCACAACCTGCTGAAAGTGTCGGCAAGGACGCTCGATCGGCTGTAGTAAACGTGATGGCCTTGTCGGTGGTGTTTTTCGTCACTGGCTATCACGGCCTGTGTTGAGGTAGCGGGCGACGTCAGTGGTCACGAGTGGCTGGTAGTGCTTGTATTCTTGCGAGCGTACCGGAAAACCCAGGGTGCCCGGCTGTCTGATCGTCGTTCAAGACTTCTGGCCGCAGTGCTGCTGGCACAACGACAAGGTAGTTTTCACGGAGTGGGGAGAAGTTCTTTTTATGAGGACGTGGTTGCGCAAGGAAAACGAAGACAAAACGAACCAAAGAACTCGGTGTCTTGGAGGGATAAACGATCTGCGCGAGCCAAACGTCGTGATCGGCACGGACAGCCGGACCGCAATGCGCCATGAAGGTGGACGCGGTCACGGGGCTGACGCCTCAATGGGATCGTACACTATCTCCCTTGAGAGCACCACGCAGACGCATGACTCCTCGCCAGCAGCACGGCGCACATCGCAGGGGACCTTTTCTCACCAGACGCGCTACGGCGCAGCGATCACACATCAGAGGGGTCCCGCATTGGACGCTGCACCTAAGAATCGCGCTGTGAGCGGAAAGAGGAGTCGCGTCGCCTAAACACGAGGGTTCGAGTGACGCACGCTGGAAGTTTGAAGGGGAGAGAGCGAGAAAATTTATTAAACGCAATGGTATTGGGGCATTCGCACTGGTCCCCGCACGGCCCCAATGCGCTCAAACGACACGAAGGCGAGATGGATGGATGGATGGATGTTATGAGCGTCTCCTTTGGAACGGTATGGTAGGTTGCGCCATCATGCTCTTGCTAATGTACTGCCTAATGTCCTACCTAGGTTAAACAATAAAAAGAAAAAAAACACTATGTACTACCCCACCCTAATTTTCTGATCCCCTATTTCGAACTGTGCTTTTGTACGTCTCAGTTTTTTGTCGTTTTCCTACTTTTCTTCCACCAATCCTCTAATCGCACCTTACTGATGCCTATTGCGGACATGTTTACTTTTCCACTGATCTCGCTGAACCCAAGTGCTTCAAGGAGGCCAGTGGCGCCTAAATCGACCGCTGGGTAGACGTCTTCATATTGTAATAAAAAATGCTCCATAGTCTACCTAGCTTCACCGCAGCAAGCACATGCTTCTTCTTCAGTCTTATATCTTGCTTTATAGGTGCTTGTTCTAAGGCACCCCGATCTCGCTTCGAAAAGTAATCAGCTTCCCTTTGAGTTATCATAAATTGTTTCTTTCCTGATTTCATTTTTTCCTCCTAAGGAGTTACTCATGGCAGGTTTCTTTTCCATTGCCGCCACCCATGAGATTATTAATGCCTCTCTTACTTTCCGCTTGAGCTTCTTTGTTGCTGTGTTGCCCCCCCTACAGGCCGCATGCTTGCTGGAAAGCTTCCTAGTTATTTTTCTCCACTGTGAATCAATGTTTTTCCTGTGCAGATACCTGAACACTCTGTAGCGGAAACAAATGTAGCGGAAACATTCTTCGCTACTCGTTTAACGGTGACTTCTGTAATTTATACGCTTATATGTACAGATATACACCGCAGCGTAACTTTCTACGGCGCATTTATAAGGACACGCCGCATTCACTAGAGGCGCTTTTGTCGCATTTCGAACCATCGAACTCATGGCTGAGTGGTAGCGTCTCCGTCTCACACTACGGATACCCTGGTTCAATTCCCACCCAGCCCATCTTGTAAGTTGTTTTTATTGATTACTTACCTTCCGCCATTTTTCGCTCACAGCCAAAGCCGACGACACCGGCTTTTCTGCGACACTAGCTCCTTAACGCTATCGCGTTAATACACGGCGGAATACTCGAAGGCCAACGTCGGTATATCCTTGTAAGTGCTCGACAAGGCTTCATAACTCTGCACTTGCGCGTTGCTGTTGGGTGGTGTTATCTGCAGTTATTGTTCCTAGAAAGGCGTCGTTGTCGAGTTCGCCTTGCAGTGGCGGGTCAATAGGGGTGCGCGACAGGCAGTCGCCGTCAAAATGCTTCCTCCCGGACTTACGGATCACGATGATGCCAAATTTCTAGAGTCTGAGATTCCAACGCGCTATGAGACCTGATTGATTCTCTAAGCTTGCTAGTCAACGCAGGCAAGCTGGTCACTTACCACTTGTAAGCGCCTGCCGTATATGGAAGGTCGAAATTTCACCGTAACCCAAATGACCGGAAGACACTCGCTCCTTGTCGTAGAATAATTCGCATGCGCTTTTGACAGTGACCGGCTAGCGCAAGCTAATTATGCTTTCAACTCTGTCCTTTCTATAAACTAGCACGGCACCGAGGCCTACGCTGCTTGCGTCGGTGTTCATTTCCGTCTCGGCGTCTTCGTCGAAGTGTTAAAGCACCGGTGGTGACTGCAGCCGTCGTTGCAGCTCCTAAAAGGCGTCGTCTTGCAAAACTGAAAACAGCAAGGACATCTCCATCGGGTGCTCCTTTTAGTTTTTCGGATAAGAGCTGACGGACCGGCCCCCGGCTTTGCCTGTGTATGGTCGGTGCTACGGCGACAGGTAGCGGCCTGGGGACGGTGAACGGAATCGTCGTCGAGGGCTCCACTGAGTTGCGGCGAGGTAGTGGGCCATATCGTGAGGGCGTTCACCTTGCTGAGGCAGTGAAGCGTAGACGGCGGACCCTCCTAGTCCCCATTTTACGGTATGGACACAAGCCATAAACATGACCCGCTTCTTCGCAGTGATAGCAGAACGGATGGTGGTCGCGGGTGCCCCAACGTCGGTCTTCCTTGGGATGCTGCGCCGAGCCACTGTCGAGCTTTCTGGCAGCGGCGGCGGTGGAAGACGGAACTGCGGTGCTGCAGGACCCTGGCGTGGGCGCGAAGGGGTACCATGGCGGCGGGTGACGGTGGATTATGTCATAACATTTGGCTGGAGTTGCGGCTATTGCGGCTGCAACTGACAAACACCAAGTGATCATTGTAGTTCCTCCTGGACTCCCTCAGTGACCGAGGCCATGTGTAGTTGCAACGAAGGCAAGATCTTGGGCAGTTCTTCACGCACAATGGTCCTTATGGTCTCTTGGATGTCACCGGAGCCCATTGCTGGTTGGCGCCCTGCGGCGTCGTGAGCACTTGGCGTTCATATTATCTAGCGTTCATTTACCATGTTTTCTCAGTCGCTCCGCACCAAGACGCGGACTTTTTTTTTCTTTCCGTGAAGATCACGATGGTCTCATTGAGCAGCTGCACTCGGCTTTCTAGTTGAGTTTGCGTTCGCTGTTTGCCTATGACGCTTGTGAATGTCTGCAGGAAGCCGCTGCACAACAGGTGCCACTTTGTTAAGATGGTTTCTCGATTCTGGAGGCACGTCCTGGCGGCGTCTTACAATGCGAAGAAGACATGGTGCAGCTTGTCGTTGCTCTTTTAATTAGTAAATTTCATACCTCTCCAGCCATCTTTCCGGGTCCACATATGTTTATCCGTGGAACGTCGGCGTTTCCCTGGGCTGCTGCAGCATGATTGGTGCTGGCGACACTGGGCTGCCCTTGTAGCATCTGTCATGGCCATGCACTTCCTCGTCTTTTCAAGCAGAAATCCGTACTGCGGTAGCAGTCCTTGCTGCCTTCGGCCATCTCTCTGCTACTTGGTAACGTTGGTGTTGTCCTCGGTTGTCGGGCTTCGATCGCGGCTTCGCGGTGGGATTCGTTACATGAATGAATGGGCACCTCCACGAGATGGCGAAACACTGCAGCAAAACTGTCATCAGTTTGACTAAATTGTTATTGGGCGAACCGGTACCCAAAAAAGCAAGTTACACTTAAAGCATAACGATGGCTGCAAACATAGCCGGTTATCGTCGAAAAACTGATCTGCCGGTGAAGGGCTATGTGCCGTGTGAGGTAACAGAATACTAACCTACTCGGAGGTTTCGAACAATGGCGCATAACAACGCCTCAAGCAAACACGTCTCACTGTGTGTTCTGTGTACTACGACGACAAACAGCAGTGGCACACGCAAGGTAAAAGTGATCATGAACTCACCACTTTTGCATTGTACTAAACGCTGAAGAAATTAAACATTCGCCGTGAATATCACCGCTAGTTATCGTCAGTCAAAGCAAATAACACAGAACGCTTGGCTTACGTCGAGTTGCACAGTGCGCTGGATCCACACAATTTTTTGTCTCAGTTTTTCTCACCAGCGCTTGCACAGACTCGTATCAGGTTAAGAGTGATGTTCTGAACTCGAACAAAATTTAGGCTGCATGCCGATTCCATTGGAAGTTTCGCCAAGTCCTTTGCGCCCTTGTTTTGAATGCCTTGAGCTATGGGCATATCTATAGGAGCATAGTGCAACTGGCTTAGCACTGCCGCTGGAAAGTATTTTTTCTGCCTACGAGGTACGGTAGCTTCCGTTATTACTTACACCACATATGCAGGATAGGGGAACTGGCATGGAAGCTTTGATGCATAGCGCCTACTATACAGCCATTGAAAAGCGATGACTCGGGAGACTCAACTGTGTGAATGGCTAATGACGCCTTGTCTTCACAAAGACAGACTTTACTTGGAGAAAGAACGTCAGCTATTGTTCCGTATAAACCTTGAAGATGTTTTCGCGTGCACCATTATTCCAGTAACACACTTGCCGCACAAACATGTCGAATAGCTTTGAAGACTAAGCACAGCGTCGATTTTTTGTGCAAGCCTATTCGTTGCGTATAACGGAAACAGCGCACAAAATGCTCACAATGAGAGAGAGAGAAAAAAAACAGCACTTCAGGATTGTCGTATGACGACATAAGAGCAGGGCAGTGTGGATCACTCTTGTCGCCGTTATAGCGCTGGTTACTACGCTCGTACCTTATGCCTGGTTGAACGTTTATGTGCTTCTTCAGGCGCAATATGTACACTGTGTGCGTATGCAGGCGTACAAGGTGCCCCTCTGTAGGATATACGAGAATTCTAGGAACAAGCTATAAGAAGCGACGATAATCGACCCCAGCGACGTGGAGAGCTGCATGTGTATTACCATAAAGGTGAGGTTTTATGACAGGGATATCGAAAACCAGCCTCAAGAAGAGTGAGTTCCGAAACCATGTGCTGCATTGAATTAGGGCAGTTTATCTTGTACACCATGCTTCTAGCGCGTGGTAACCAACCACAGGCGATCATGCACAAGCCTGAGATCCCTAAGACAGAGTCGGCTATGACAAAGTAGAGCTTCGGGAGATGTTAAGAGGAAGCTTTAGCTCTTGTCCAACTCCGATGCGGCCTATTCAAACGCAAAAACGTTTTTCTGAGATAACCCCTGCCCCGATTTTAATGAAATTTGTAGCATTGAAAGAAAAAGGTAAACTCTAGTGACTGTTGGAAGCAGAATTTCGATTTAGGGCATGAATTTTGTTAAAAAAATTTTCAAATATGCGACAAAAAAAAAGAGGCACGAAGTTTACAATCTGATATCTCTGTATCAAGAACAGATATCACAGTTCTCTAAACGTCATCCATTAGATAATGAAAGCGGACAAATTCGATTTGTCATATTACATCTACCGTGAATTCGTTAGGTTGTTTACAGGGGTTCTGCAAAATCTGTATTTCGATATTACTAAATTTTTCGGGATTCATGCGTAACATATCAATTTTGTCCGCTTTAGATGTGCTATTAGATGCAATTCACAGAATTGTATTATAATTTTGGTTGTTGAGTTACATAGTTGTAAACTTCGTAGTTTCGTTTATTGATTTTTTTTTTAAATTTTGCCAATTTTTGATAAACAATTGACGAATCAAATAAAACATTCGAAGCCAACAGTCACTAGATTTTAAGTTTTTCTTTAAATGCAACAAACCTCGTCAAATTTGGCGCAGTGGTTCCGGAGAAAAACGAATTCTCTTTTTAGATGTATTTACATAGGAGCACCCGAGCTAAAGCATGCTCTTAAGCCCGAAACCTATTTGAGTTTGTTTGTCCCTCGGTAAGTGCCTGCGCAAACGCGCTCTTAATTCTGTAAACGTGTTCGTATACACATAACTTACGCATCGGTTCTTCACAAGCCAGTTTCGTTCTACATGTGGTGGCCCCTTGTACAAATCCACAGCCCAAGAGGCCTACTGGTGTATTTCACGCAAAATTATTACGGCGTTTTACGTGCCAAAACCACGATCTGATTATGACGCACACAGTAGTGGGGGAATCCGGAAATTTGGACCACCTGGGAGTTTTTAACGTGCACCCAAGTCTGAGTAGACGAGTGCTTTGGCATTTCGCCCCCATCTAATAAACGCAAGCCCTCGCCATGACAGATCGCTATGTGCGCTGATATCCAAGGCCCGTGCAATTATCGAGAATCAGTTTCCGCTCTGATGCGCTTCGATAACTCGGGTGGAAGCGCTGTTCGGGCTTTCGTTTTGCTGGGTTACGAGGAAATCAATTCACGGCTGCGTCATTAAAAATCCCGGGCGGTAGTAGTTTTGGGAACTCCGGCTGCGTGTGCGTTGCGTCTCATATCAATGCTGTAGTTATGTCTACCTGCGTAGTATTTTAACTGAAACTGCAAATTTCAAAATTTGAGGCACGTTTTCTAGAAAAAAATAGAAATTAGCATACCTGTGTTTTGATAGGTTCAGCAAGTCCACGTCTTACGACTAATGCAGGGTTGTCGATGCGGAACGTCGCTATTGGCGCAATAGTTCGGCTGTAGGGGTCGGGCTGTGATCCTCTCTGGCCATGTCTTGGGGAAATCGATGGCTACCGGCTTGAAGTATAATCTGCCGTCTGCTGCTGGGTGAAGAACTTGTGACGAAGACTGTAGCAGCGCCTGCGCAACGTAAAAAAAGCCGTTCCGTTTGAATATAAATAAAAAAAATTACGTTCAACCATCGCATGATCTGATTCGCTTACTGTCAAATGTTTTCCACACGAAAAATTAAGAATGTGCAATTTAGCCATGGATGAAACTGTACATGAGGCGTTCCCAATGAAATGGCACTTACAGATTGACGGCATATTGACACGTGTAATTGTTCGTCTTTTTCCGGTGACTGTTTTTCAGCCGCTACCAAGCGTTGAACGTTATCGCTCGGAGGAGGACGCGCCTCCACATATCGGAAGTTTCTCGAATGGTATCGGTGGTTCTATTCAATGTCTGTTGTCATGGCACGTTCTGTGACCAGATTGTACGCGCGACCCAAATTCTGCAGTGCGTTATACAAGGAACGCAGGCACCAGCGATTATGCTGGCATGCTTAGCACATCCATCAGATTTCGACGACCGCCGACTGTGCTCACCGCTATCGTTGTACTTTGAGTGTCACTTCCTGCTGTGGGGTCAGATCCGTCCAATAAAGGGTTAGTTTCCAGATTCACAGTTTTCGCTCCGATGTTGTTCACGCTTACCAGAACGTCGCACCTGATAGAGGCCCTTTGCGTTCATGCACAGGGTGGTCCATTATGAAAGGCAACTCGCAAGCGCGTGGCCTGTGCTCTGGAGAGGCTGCTTAGAGTGCCATCAACAGGGAACAAACGGAAGTACGTACGCTTGTAGCACCATCTACTGGCGGCCAGAATAAGCAGACACGGCTGATAGGCAAGCGGCTGTGGACTGCCTTCCACGCCAGGTGGATGCGCAACAGGCGGGGCCTGCAACGCAGCGTCTGCTGCTAGCAAACCGCAGCTGGTACGCTAGCACCTTGGAAACATGAAAGGATTAACATATGCCCGCTTAGTAATATTCACTCCCAGCGTATTTTAGTGCCTAAGCATTCTTTGGCGAGTACCGTACCAAGATGGGTCCACCACGCGAAACTTGTAATGCCTTGTATCTGGCAAAAAATGCGTGGTGTGCGACGTTACGACATATAATCGTTATAAAGCTTATAATAGTGTAAATGTAGATGATTGGTAGCTTTATCAGCGATGAGGAATAATTGAAAAAAGATTGATTAGAGAGTATAAGCATACAGATACATAGGGTCCACAGAAAATGCATGGGGAAGGCCATAGTAGGGCTGGGCAAACTGTAGGCCAACAAATTTGGGAGTGGGCCAATTTAAATTGCAGGGTGGACTAACTTGAATTTCGGAGGTGGGCCAACATGAAATATGAGGGTGGGCCAAATTGAAATTCGGGGTGGGCAAACTTGAAATTTGGGTGTAGGCCAACATAAATTTGGAGGTGGGCCAATTTAGGTTCCTCGTTGGGCCACCTGCTTACAATTTTGGGGTGGGCCAACGTGAAATTTTTAGAAATCTGGAGGTGGGACAAAGTGACATTCGAGCGTGGGACAACTCAAATTTGGTAGAAGGTCAAGCTGATATTTGGGGGTGGGCCAATTTAAATTTGGGGGTAGGCTTATGAACGCTTTGACAGTTCCAGTAGAGTTTCTACGTACTTTTTTGCAATACGGAGCCCTGGCTACATCCCCTCATAGCATAAATAAACGTCATCCGATTCAAAGCGGTTTCGGAGAGAAGTGCACTCAAGTGAAACGTGTTGTGCTTAACATCGTTTTTTTGCACAGCGACGTACGAGTTAGGCCCTACAGTGTTGAGGATTTCTGCGACGCCGTAGCCAACGCTGGTGGGCTTCCAGACGTGGTGACGTTGGGGGCGTATCAAATCAACCATGTTTGGGTGGTGACTCTCAACAGCACCGAAGCAACTAAGAAGCTGGTCGCTTTCGAGGAAGTGGAAGTAAAAGGACGCCGATGCATTATCTTCGATCTAGATTACCAACAGGTGAAACTAAGGCTACACTGGATGTTGCACGGCGTGGCAGACGACGACATTTGGACAGCTCTCGCTGCTTACGGCAACGTATCCGAACTGACCCGGGAGCGCTGGCGCGTCTCAGGCATCAATGAGAAGGGGTCCAGAACAAGGACCGTGCTCGTGAAGCTGAAACCTGGTTTGTAGGTCGATGATCTACCTCACTAGCTACGCGTTGCAGGAGAGTTGGCCCTTGTGGTGGTGCCTGGGCGGCCTATGCAGTGCCTACGCTGCCGTGGTACGGGCCACGTTTGACGTGAATGCAAGGTGCCAGGGTGCTCAAAATGCAGACGCTATTATCACGTTGACAGCGATTGTGTCCGCACAGATGCTGTGGCTACGGAGCCGGCTTCCCAAGACAAGTTGACGCAGCTGCTTATGGACGTCGACGAGGCGGAAGAGGCAGCGAAAGGAGCCGAGGAAGTGGGCAAGCCAGCAGGAATGACCGACCCGTTGGGGCTTGCCAGTGGTGACACAACCACGTCAAGCAACGGAGAGACGCACCCCGATGAGAAGAAATTGCCTGCATCTCGGGCGAAGGCGTCGGAAAATGGGAAGAGGGTTCCGGCACCCAAGGTCGTCGAACCAGCGAACAGCCCGCCGCACGCGGACCGGAGCGGCGGCCGCGCTGTCAGCGTCTCAGCGCCAGTGAAGCGCCCATATGTCCACACCGGCAACGAAGGGGGTAAGGTGGCAGCCTCCAGCGTCGAGGACCCGCCTGCAAAAACAACTCAAGCCAGGCGGGCAGTCTCCGGCAGTGACCTAACGTTTCGTTTGAGAGGCGAACCGGCGATACCGCACCTACGCTGCAAGGTTCGAGCCTGCATAGGGCGGCTCCGGCATCAACGATGGCGTCTAGCCACGCGCTAGACGCGGAGGGTAAGCACCATGCTCTCAGCATTTTCACTTCCTTGCTAAAATGGCTCCTGCATCTCCGTTGAAGGTGGCTACACCTAATGTCAGGGGCTTGGCAGGAAAGAAAAAAGTAAAGTCAGGTGTATCGGCTTTTAACGGAGCACGACATTGATATATTGGCCGTGCAGGAAACAAAAGTGGACGGGGATGAAGAGACCGCGAGCATGGTGCGACGTTTCACGTCTAGATTCTATGCTATTGTAAGCCATGCCATCGGCACATCTGCTGCTTGTGTCCTTTTTATTAAGAAGTTGCCGGCTCTGGTCGTTCATGCTGATTTCTCGTTCATGTCAGGTGGGTGGTTGTTGTCGATTTCACAATCAGCGATACAGAATGGCGTGTTTTATGTCTGTACGCACCAAACGTTGTGGATGAAAGGGCCGATTTTTTTTCGAAGCGTTGAGCAGCGTCTCAGTTTCGATAGAGCTGATTACCATGGGCGACTTCAACTGTGTCCTCAGTGCTTGCGATGGGTTCAGGGACGCAAGTACTGAGGTACTGTCGCTAATCATAGACAAACGGAACCTTGAGGATGTGGCGGAGTGTATACAAGGCGCGGGTGTGTTGAAGTACACAAATTTCCAGCGTCCAAGTCATTCCCGTCTGGACCGCATTTATGTAACGCTGGACGTGATTCCGAAATGCCACATTTATCAAGTAGTGCCGGAGTCTTTCTCAGACCACTGTTTAGTATATTGCGGGATTGGGGAACAAAAACGTCGCAGTGCTTTTAGCTGGGAACTGTGGAAGATAACACGCTGATTAAAGACGATGCTTTCAACAGTGTGGTAATTGAAGAAATTGGCAAAATATGGCAACAGTGGGAGCTTTGTAAGGAACAACTTAAAATAAAAGCAATAGAGCGGTCTTGTTCCATGGTGTACGAGGAGAAACTAAATGAACGTAACCTAAGGTCTATGCTTGCAAAACTGCTCGAGAAAGAATGCGAAGGGCCTGGTAAATGGATCGATGACATTAGGAAAACGAAACAAAAAGTTGAAGTGATAGAAGAGGAGCGTTATCGCGGTGCGCTGGTCAGGGCGAGAGCGGAACATGTAGCTGCTGGGGAGACGCCGTCTAAACGAGCGCTCGGAATTGGAAGAGACCACGCTCGTCGAAATCACATAGACAACATAGAATGAAGAGGTGTCTTATCGGATGATAACGAACAAATTAAGCGTGCATTTTTTTCAGTACTATCAGGTGTTGTTAGCTTTACATGTTGCCGACACGAACACGTTTAAGGAAAAGTTTCTTGGGGCACTGCCGCGACTCAACGATGAGCAGATGAATATGTTGGAGCTGCCAATAAACGAATCAGTGGTAGAAAAGGCAATAGACAATTTAAACCCTGGTAAATCGCCAGGACCGGACGGGTTAAGCGCGGCGTTTTACAAAGCTTTTAAGCCTGGAATCGCGCCAATATTGGCGGTCGTGTTTAATGAAGCTTACGAAATTAACGAATTGCCTCCGTCTTATGCAAGATCACACACTGTCTTAATCCCCAAAACTGACGAAGCAGAGAAGTTACGACAAGTAACAGCGCACAGACCAATAGCCCTCAGAAATGTGGATTACAAAATTTATCTGAAAGCTATAGCGCGAAGAATACAGTCAGTAATCCAGGAAATCGTTGGACCGCATCAAACGTGCGGGATCAAGGGACGATCTACTACGACTAATATTCACACAGCAAGATGCGTGCTGGAGTGCTGTGATATTAGAAATAGCCGTGTGGCCATCTTGCAACTAGACCTTGAAAAAGCTTTCGACTGTGTCGCGCATGAAATATTGCTTTGCATACTAGACCACGTTATTGTTGGTTCTGTTATTCGCGAGGGTGTCGCCCTGGTAACGGAACTGCACGACGAGATTGATCGTTAACCAGAGTATGGGGGCCCCCATTAGTGTGCAGCGGTCGGCACGCCAGGGTTGTCCCCTTAGCCCTCTTGTTTTGCATCTTCATAGAGGCGATGCGCTTAAACATCGTGAAAAAAGAGGCAATTCCTGGCTTTCGGTTGCAAGCAGCGGAAGTCAAGCTGTTGGCATATGCGGGTGATGTGGCAGTTTTTTCAACCAGTAGGGAAGGTGTAACTGAGGCTATTAAATGTGTAGAGAACTTCTGCCAAGTCACAGGCAGCAGAGTGAACTTAGCCAAATCACTAGGGCTCTGGCACGGAGAATGGCAATCGACGCCCGACCGCTTTGCAAGCGTGTCCTGGGTTACGACCCCAATGAGGTACTTGGGAATACCTCTAGAATGCTATCGTGATAGCGCGTCATATTGGACAGCGCAGAGGCGTGATACACGTGGAAAGGCGCAAAGGTGGAAAGGAACGAACTTATCGATTTTCGCTTGAGCCACCATGTGCAATCTGTTCTTTAGTAGTATGCTGTAGTATGTAATGCAGGTGTTACAATGTGCAAGGCTCAATGTACAGAAGCTGCATCGAATTTTCGCCATTTTCGTGTGGGCTGCGCAATGGGAAAGGTGCAGCCGAAGGAATTTGTTCAGAGGAGTCAAGAATGGTGCATTGGGCCTGGGACGCCTTTATTTTGTGGCAGATTGTTAACAGGTTTCTTTTCCGTCGCCACGTCAGCGATCCTTTGTTGAGCACCGCATGTCAAGTAAGGCTCGGGCGCGCGTTGCCAGACTTTATTGTTTCAACGAAAACACTCACGGGAGGCAATTTTGGATATTTTAGAGAAGTTATCGCAAGTGTACGATTGTTTGCAACGAGGTTTTCAAATGAGTATTTATCTACTGTCAAAAAATTTTACAAGGATTTGTGTGACGTTGTGCCGGAGCCCATGTACAGAGCCTTGTACAGTGGAGGCCCTGGCAGGGACGTGCTAAAGAGAGTAAAGAAGATGCAAGTTGCGCCAGGGGTCAAATCCTTTTTCTGTTAAGTTACGCACTTGAACGTTGCCAGTAAAAATGTTTTTGCAGAAAAAGGGCTTATTTCTTCCATGGGGAGCTCACTCCTTATCTGCAAACAACCAGAAACGATAGATCACGTTTTTAACGCGACAGCGTTAAGGAGCTCGTGTCGCAGAAAAGCCGGTGTTGTCGGCGTCGGCGTCGTCGGCGTTGACCGTGAGCGATAAATCCCAGCAGGCACTTCATGAATAAAAAAAAACTTGCAACATGGGCTGGGTGGGAATCGAACCAGGGTCTCCGGAGTGTGAGACGGAGACTCTACCACTCAGCCACGAGTTCGATGCTTCAAAGCGGTACAAAAGCGTCTCTAGTGAATGCGGTGTTGGCTTCGAAACGAGCTCTAAGGCTCAGGCGTGCGTCGCTTGCTCAGGCGCACATTTCGTTGCCGCGCCGAACGCGGCGCTGCTCGACGCTCACCGCGTCCGATGCGGGACGCGTAGTCGCTGCGCCGTAGCCCACTGTCTTACACCCCTTGGCGGGTCGACGGCAACGCTGTCGCGTTCCACTCTTGAAGGCGAAGCTTAAGCGTCCTCCAATTTTTTCTTCATTGTTGGGGAGGAGTATTTTTTTGGGACGTACTACAAAGAACGTCAAAGAAACAGTTTCGCCTCGACCCTCATGGAATACGGTATCTACCCATTACTAACAAGGATGGTTTTCCATCTGATTTAATTATGTTAATTGGCCTCCACAGTATTTGGCGTTCTCGAATGGCAGGATACCACTGCGATCTCGACGCACGACCTACGCGAATTTATTTCCGTGAAACTGTGCATAGGTTTGTTGAGATTTTGAAGGCCGGTGGCGATACTCCCGAGTGCCTGTCAAGGGTTGAACCATTGATGGCTCTAAATGATTTTTATTGTGGCAAAGCCAGCCCCCTACCAGGCTGATTATGTCAATACGACGTGGCCATTGTATTCTTTATATATTGTTTTGTGTATTGCTATTGCTGTTCTTTCTTTGTCAAAGTCAGGCAATAAAGAAAAAACTCATGGCTGAGTGGTAGCGTCTCCGTCTCACACTCCAGAGACTCTGGTTCGATTCCCACCCAGCCTGTTTTGCAAGTTGTTTTTATTTATGAATTGCCTTCCGTAATTTTTCACTCATGGTAAACACCACCGACGCCGACAACACCGGCTTTTTTGCGACAGGAGCTCCTTCACGCTGTCGCGTTAATACACGATGAAAAACCCTAAGGGCAACGTCGGTATATCCTTGTAAGTGCTTCACAAAGCACTGACTTCATAACTCTGCATTTGCTCGTTGCTGCTGGGTGGTCTTGTCTGCAATTATTGTTCCTAGAAAGGCGTCGTTGTCGAGTTCGCGTTGCAGTGGCGTGCCAATAGGTGTGCGCTACAGGCAGTCACTGTCAAAATGCTTCCTCCCGGACTTACTCATCACGGCGATGTGAAATTTCTAGAGTCTGAGACTCCATCGCGCTAGTGGACCTGATGGATCCTTTAAGCTTGCCAGTCAACGCAAGCGAGCTGTTCGCTTACCACTTTTAAGCGCCTGCCGTATATGGAAGGCCTAAATTTCTCTGTAACCCAAATGTTCGCAAGACACTCTTTCTCCGTCGTGGAATAATTCGCATGCGCTTTTGACACTGACCGGCTAGCGTAAGCTATTATGCTTTCAAATCCATCCTTTCTATAAACTAGCACGGCACCAAGGCCTATGCTACTTGCGTCGGTGTTAATTTCCGTCTCGGCGTCTTCGTCGAGTGTGAAGGCACTGGTGGTGACTGCAGCTGTCGTTTGAGCTCTTAAAAGGCGTCATCTTGCAAAACTGAAAACAGCAAGCGCATCTCCATCGGCAGCTTCCTTTTAGTTTTCCGGATAAGAGCTGACGGACCGGCCCCCGGCTTGGCCTGTGTATGGCGGGTGCTACGGCGACAGGTAGTGGCCTGAGGACGGCGAACGGCATTGCCGTCGAGGGCTCCACTGAGATGCGGCGAGCTAGTGGGCGATATCGTGAGGGCGTTCACCTTGCTGAGGGAGTGGAGCGTAGACGGCGGACCCTCGTAGTCCCATTTCACGGTATGGGCACCAGCGATAAACGTGACCGGCTTCTCCGCAGTGATAGCAGAGCGGACGGTGGTCGGGGGCATCCGAAACGTCGGCTTTCCTTGGGATGCTGCGCTGGGCCACTGTCGGGCTTTCTGGCAGCGGCGGCGGTGGAAGACGGAATTGTGGTGCTGCAGGACCCTGGGGTGGGTGCGGAGGGCCGTGGCGTGGGCGCGAAGGGGTACAATGGCGGCGGGTGACGGTGCCTTATGTCATAGCGCCTGGCTGGAGTAGCGGGAATTGCGGCTGCATCTGAAGAACTCCACGTGATCGCTTCAGTTCCTCCAGGACCCCCTCAGTGACCCAGGCCATCTGTAGTTGCGGCGAAGGCAAGATCTGGCGCAGTTCTTCACGCACAATGGTCCTGATGGTCCCTTGGAGGTCATCAGAGCCCAGTTCTCGGATGGCGCCCTGCGGCCTCGTGAGCACTTGGCGTTCATATTATCTAGCGCGCATGTACCAAGTTTTCTCAGTCGTCGTTGCCTCTCTCAAGAACTCAGCTATGGCCTTCGGCGAGTTGCGGATCATTTCGGCGAAAATTGATTGCTTGACGCCCCGCACCAAGAAGAGGAGCTTCTTTTTCTCCTGCGACATTTCCGGAACATCCTGGCAAAATGGACGGGTCATCTCTTTCCTGAATATCGCGATGGACTCATTGAGCAGCTGGGCTCGGCTTTCTAGTCGAGTTTTGGTTCGCTCTTTGTCCATGACGCTTGTGGATGTCTGCAGGAAGCCACTGCGCAGCAAGTGCCACTTTGTTAAGATGGTTTCTCGATTCTGGAGGCATGTTATGGCAGCGCCTTACAATGCGAAAAAGACATGGCGCAGCTTGTCGTTACTCTTTTAATTGGTAAATTTCATACCTGTGCAGCCGATTTTCCGGGTCTTCATATGTTTATCAGCAGAACATCGGCGTTCCCGTGGGCTGTTGCAGCACGATGCGTGCTGGTGACACTCGGGCTGCACTTGTAGCTGCTGTCATGGCCGTACACTTCCTTGTCTTTTCAAGTAGAAATCCGTACTGCGGTAGCTGTCCTTGCTGACTTCAGCTGTCTCTCTGGTACTTGGTAACGTTGGCGTTGTCCGCGGGTGAGTCGCGGCTTCGCGGTGGCGTTCGTTACATGAATGCACGGGCACCTCCTCCAGATGATGAAACACGGCTGGTAAACTTTTAATAGTTTGACTATATTTTTATTGGACGAACCTGAGCTCACGAACGCAAGTTACATTCGAAGCATAACGACAGCTGCAAACACAGCCGGTTATCGTCGAAAATTGAAGCTGAATGTGCCGGTGAAGCCGGTGATGCGCAATGTGCCATGTGAGGCAATGACAGTACTGTCATTGTCCTCTCTCTCTCTCTCTCAGACAGAGAGAGAGAAACAGAGGAAGAAACAACAGTGCCTCAGGATTGTCGTATGTGGACGCACCAGCAGAGCAGTGTGGACCACCGTTGTCGCCGTTATAGCGCCGGCTACTATGAAGGTTTTTTGTGCCTTGTTGACCGTTTTAATGCTTTTTCAGGCACAAAATGTACACCATGTGCATATGCAGGTGTACATAGTGTCCCTCTGTAGGATATACCAGATATCTAGGAACACGCTTTCTGAAGCGACGACAGTCCACGCCAGCGACACGGGAGAGTTGCCTGTGTATTACCATAAAGGTGAGGATTTACGACCGCCATATCGAAAACCAGCCTCAAAAAGAGTGAGTGCCGAAACCATATGTTGCATTGAATTAGGTCAGTTTATCTTGATGATGATGTGTGGTGTTTTATAGCGCAAGGGTCAGGTATGGCCAAAGAGCGCCATGACAAAGGTAATCTTAACGGTGCATTGTGAATGATGCAGGCAATGAATTAGACAATCAATTTCTCATGGTATATGTGACGTGGCTGTAAAAAGGCCTAAAATCGGTCGCTGTGGATGGCGTAAAATATATAGTTGCTAAAATAATGACTCTAAGTAGTGCTGTGGGCTGTGGTAATGGGGTTTCGTTAAAAGCATGATTCAATAAAACATAGCATTGACACTTTAGCTTCAAGAAAGCCTTTGAGTACAGGGCTGTTATACGTGAGCTAAAAATGTCCTGGCCAAATGATTTCGAGAGTGTCTCTTTCAGCGAAAAACGCTAAGACTAGTTTCGGTTTAAAACGCGGTACATTGCTGAGAAAGAATTTCGGGTGAAGAGGAATATTTTAGCGATATGCAGAAATGAAATACTTTTTCCTCTGTGTTTCTATTGCAGGGCATGTGCAGGACTGTGAGATTTTGGGCAGTGAAGCTTGCAGAGCATGGTTTTAGCGCGTGGTAACGAACCACAGACGATAACACACAAGCCGGAGTTCTCTACGACGGAGTTCGCTGTGATAGAAAGTAGAGCATTGGGAGATGTTAAGCCCGAAACATACTTGACTGTTGTTCCTCGGTAAGTGCCTGCGGAAACGCGCTCTTAATGCTGTAAACTTGTTCGTACACGCATAACTTACGCATCGGTTCTTCACAAGCCAGTTTCGTGCTACACGTGCTTGCCGCGTGTACAAGTACACATCCCAAAAGACCTACTGGTGCATTTCACGCAACGATATTATGGTGTTTTACGTGCCAAAACCACGATCTGATTATGAGGCACGAAGTAGTGGGGGACTCCGGAAATTCGGACCACTTGGGATTTTTTAACGTGCACCCAAGTCTGCATAGACGAGTGTTTTCACATTTCGCCGCCATATATTAAACGCAAGCCCTCGGCATGACAGATCGCTTTGTTCGCTGATATCCAAGACCCGTGCAAGTATCGAGGATCAGTTTCCGATCTGATACGCTTCGATGACTCGGGCGGAAGCGCTGTTCGGGCTTTCGTTATGCTGGGCTTATCAGGAAATTATTTCACGGCTGCATTACTGAAAAACCCGGGCGGTAGTAGTTTTGGTAACTCCGGCTGTGTGTGCATTGCGTCTCATATGAATGTTATAGTTATGTCTGACCGCGTAGTATTTTAACTGAAACTGCAAATTTCAAAATTCGAGGCACCTGTTCTAGAAATAGAAAGAAAGTGGCATACCTGCATTTTGACAACTTCAGCAAGTCCACATCTTACGACTGATGCAGGGTTGTCAATGCAGAACGTCGCTATCGGTGAAATAGTTAGGCTGTAGGGGTCGGGCTGGGATCCTCTCTGGCCACTTCTTGGGGAAGTCGATGGCTACCGGCTTGAAGTAGGCTCGGCCGCCTGCTGCTGGGTGAAGAGTTTGCGACGAAGACTGTAGCAGCGCCTGCGCGACGTAAAAAAGCCCTTCCGTTCGAATATAAATGAAAAAAAAAGTAAACGTTCAACCATCGCATGATCTCATTCACTTACTGTCAAATGTTTTCCACACGAAAAAAAATAAGAATGTGCAATTTAGCCATGGATGAAACTGTACGTGTGGCGTTTCGAAAGAAATGGCACTTACAGATTGACGGCATGTCGACACATGCACTTGTTCGTCTTTTTCCGGTGACCGCTATTGAGCCGCTACCAAACGTTGAACGTTATCGCACGGCGGAGGACGCGCCTCGAAGTTTCTCGAATGGTATCAGCGGCTCTATTCGTTGTCTGTTGTCATGGCACATTCTGTGACCTGATTGTACGCGCGACCAGAATTATGCAGTGCGTTATGCAAGTTACACAGGCCCCAGCGATTATGCTGGCACGCTTAGCACGCTGATGTGATTTCGACGATCGCCTACTGTGCTCACCGCTATCTTTGTACTTTGAATGTCACTTTCTGTTGTGGGGTCAGGTTCGCCCAATAAAGAGAGTTTCATGATTCACAGTTTTCGCTCCTTATTTCATCGTCACTAGAACGTGGCATCTGGTAGAGGCGCTTTGCGTTCATGTACCGGACGCCCTCGCAAAGCCGCGGCACTGGCCAGAATATCTAAGAGAACAGCATCTTCGCCCCACATCATCGAGCCAGCTGCAGGCTACAATATCTGTCCCCTGAGCAAGAACTTGTTCCTTAGATGAGCGATAAGTGCCACGACAAAAGCCACAATGGCAACTTCAGTGGCACTTACACCGAAACGTGTTGCAGTAGTCCAGTGAACCACCAACCTCCCGCGGATCTTCATTCGTTACACGGAAAGCTGGCTGGAAGCTTACGAAAAGGTAAGCGCGTTCAACAACTCCAACTATGACGACAAGCTGCGTGATGTATAGTTCTCCGAAATTAAGCGGCGTAGACCCCCTCCTTCCTCTCCCCCCGCCCACGCCGCCATTAATGAATCATGTTCCTAAAGCGACGCAAGACCAGTCTTGAGACTTGACAGCTATTCGGCGGTCAACACTGGAATAATTAATAATACTTGAGATTTTACGTGCCAAAACCACTTTCTGATTATGAGGCACGCCGCAGTGGAGGACTCCGGAAATTTTGACCACCTGGGGTTCTTTAACGTGCACCTAAATCTAAGCACACGGGTGTTTTCGCATTTCGCCCCCATCGAAATGCGGCCACCATGGCCGGGATTCGATCCCGCGACCTCGTGCTCAGCAGCCCAACACCATAGCCACTGAGCAACCACGGCGGGTAAGTCAACACTGGAATGCTGTTGCAATATTATGGCCGAGGTGTCGAAACGATCGCTTACTGGGTCTAGGAAAAGGCCACTGAACTGATGGCGTGAAACAGCTCGATATTCTCCCAGCTAAGAGATGGCGGAATATTTTCGCCTTTCTCTTTATTTCGAAGCTTGTTTCGAAATCTCAACGTGCTGCCGCTAGAAAGGCCGTACTGGTATCTTTTCGACGATCTACGTTTCACAGCCATCCCCCCAAAATTAGAAATTGTAAGCAAACCGTGCAATAACCGTTCAATCTATACGAAATAATAATGTCGCCCGTTATCTCGGGTAGGTTTTATCCTTAATTGTAGAGCACTTTTCGTGCAAAATAGGCAACGGAAGAAAAGAGTCGGAAGAAATTGAAAAATTAAGCTATCTATGCAGAGAGAGAGCTGAGGAAACAGCCAAACTGGAATGAAAAGCTAACGAGCCGTTGTTTGTGAAAATATTTATCCACGAAAATCTTTATTTAACAAGGAAGTAGAGGAAATGGCGCCGTATGTGAAGAATGGTTCTATGTGTTTTGAATGAAACTTCTAAAGTTATCATTCGAACCGCCTGACGCAGCCACTTCTCAGCTGTGCTTTTGTGGATGTTTTTATAACCTTTTGCGGTGTCACAGTGCGCCTAGACCCGCAGCGTGCAGCGCTCTACGCGTTTGTACGGAACTGGTGGCCAGGCTTCAGTAAGCAACTTCCCAAATAACGATACGAGTCGGTTTTGGCACCTAATTTGGTAGAAAAGTAAACGAGTGGTAGAAAAGAACTGTGATTGTTCCACAAATATATCGTTCTCGATAATTTTTCCAGAGCTAATTAGAAAAACAGTACTAGAAATCGTCATTTTGCGCTTTCTCTTGTTTACTTGTTCTTGGCTGTTTCGTTGCTGCGTTTCTTTCCTGCGCGAGCCAATTTGATGTGGTTCCTGGTTTGTCATGTAAAGGATAGGTGTATATCACCGGCGTACTTGTGAAATACACCTTATTTCATTTCTCTTTAGCGGGTGTACGCGCCTTTATAGTGAACGGTGGGAATTATTAACCTTTCTGCTAGTAAAGGTACACCGCTCCTCATTGGCATAGAAAGGTTACTTTGGGGATGCGCCCCCCTCCCCCTTGAAAAAAATCCTGGGTACGTGCCTCCTCGAAGCGAAGAATACGCAAAAAGGAGACCTGACGTCGCGACGTATAAGACACTCTCCGCGATGTAAGGCTAAGAACTACCGACCTTGATGTTCTGGTTGATGATCACAGCGTCACTATCTTAGTCTGTACAGGAGCCGACTGCTGTGTCGGCGCTGGCCCCTTCCTTGTCCGACAGGTTGAGGAAACTCATGAGTGCCAAGGAAGGCCATCAAATCTCGGCAGCTGGAGGACACCTAATAACGCTGACCGGAATCTGCATGGCAAGAGTTACTTTTGATGACCGGACTTACTCTGCGACCGTCGTTGTCTTGGAACAATGCTCATGGGTCGTAATCCACGGCATATATTTCCTGAGTCAACGTGGTGAAGTCATCGACTTAAAATCGATGAAGCCATGCGATACCGCCGTTGCGTTCTCACCGTAATCGCGCCCTAAGTGTACTTGAAGACCGGAGTCAGTATCGCACGTCGCGCCTACATCATGATTTTCGTCGCCACAAAAGCAGCCGGAGGCATCAAAGCCATTGTCGAGAGCGACGAACAGCTGCTGGTTGATTCTCAAATCGGCGTTGCAAAAGGTATCGCACAGTTAGTCCAAGGAAAAGCACAAGTATTGGGGACGAACTTCAGCCACGAACATAAACACCTGAACAATGCATGAATGTGGCATACCCGGAAGAAGTCGCAGCAGTCAGCGATGCACTTGTTCGCGTTTGGATTTTGCCGAAAATACAACGACGGCGCGTGGCCTTGAACCACTCTTTGATATTGATCCATCGTCTCCCTGTCATAAGCAAGAACAGCTCAATGGTATCTTCTTGCTATATGAGGACTGCTTTTCGTCGTCATGATGGATCCGAGAAACAGCAGTTGCTAAGCATCGCATAATAACCGAAATATGCGCTCCACCACTCCGCCAGTGCCTTTACCCTGTTTTGACGCACAAACATGAATATATATAAAACAACAAATTCACGAAAAGCTGCACGACGACATCATCCAGCTGTCGAAAAGCTCGTGGGCATCTCTTGTATTCTTGGCGAAGAAGAAGGATCGAATTCTGCATTTCTGCGTCGATTAGCATAGCCTGAACAAAATCACGAATGAGGTATACGCCCTTCCTGTGAGAGATGGTTGGAAAAATGACTAATGGATGCGAAACTTTCGTTACTGAGAGGAACGAGGTAGTTTGCATTTTGAGTGACTTTTAATAAAAGAACGAGCGAGGCGAAGCGAAGAGAAACACTAGGAAAACATGCAACCACTGCACACTTGTATAATAGAGGTAAACTCCCAGAGAATAAACTAGTAAGGTCTCAAAGAATTATAAAGTACCACGCTGCGATAAATAATGTTTGTGAATGTTCACCTTGTGGACGTCGATATATTGCCGGGGGCTCGATATATTCCGCTTCACGATGACGCCAGGGATTAGCGTGATATGGCCGTACGGGTCATGGGAGGCCTCGGAATGGACAGCAGGGTAGGCCTGGTACAGTCTTGTCCCACACAACCAACGGAAAGCCCAGGGCTGGAATTAGTATCAGTCCAAGTGCACGGTACCGTGGCCGGCTGAGGAATCGCCAGGTAAATGGAGTAACCAGGAAGCAGCTGGGCTTCGGGACGGGAACCCGACGAGCTCTGGCTGCCTGGCACTGCTCGCTTCTGATGATGATGATGAAGCCTCAATTCTGTGCTGTTCCTCGAGCTTCTCTCGGCACTTCTTTTTCCTTTTTCTCATTCTTCGCGTGTTAAATCGCTATCGGTCAAATTTGTTCGTTCGTCATTTGCGGCTTCTTCTTTTTCTTTACCTTCCATTCGCACACGGAAGGATCATTGACTCTTCGTCGTCTTCGTCGTGCTCGATTCGTTTCGGACGAGCACCGCACAGCACCACGGACACGGCCTACCCCATCTGAATACCTCGCACAAAATAACCCCTTCTCCCCGCTTCTTTGTGAAAGATAAAAAACTATTCTAAACGGGCTTGAGACCGGAAACACAAATATTTCCGCACAACACAATCCATGAACGAATTCCCTTAATGTACACGGAGGCACAAATTTTTTCACGCGGGCAAAAAATCAGTCCACAGCAGTCATTGAACAAGAACAGTCTTATATTTTCTGTCACAAGCTTAGCGCCTGTGGTTACAACCAACTGTGATTTTGCCTGGTCTTCCCCCCCTCTCCCCCCAAATTCTGAGATAGCGTTGACAGAAGGGCGTCAAGTACATAACATTGACTAGTTCAGGCCGTGAGCGGCGGCGCTGTGATTTCAGAATAGCGTCTAGCACGATTTCATGTCCTGTGAGGGAATACGTCATGCGATCTTGTAGGGTCCGAAATAGTGTCGCATAAGCTTCTCGATAAGTATTCGTCGGCGTATTGGAGTCGAAACCCAAACACGGTCGCAGGACTGGCACTCGACGTAACGTCGTCGAAGATTGTAGTGTTGTCTTTCGGCCGTCCTCCGCTGGTTCTTGACCGGCCGGCGGGTGAGCTGTCGGGCTTCATCGACGCGGTGAAGGGAGGCGCTGACTTTCAGATACACTTCGTCGGTGACGTGCGGCAGCATGGCGTCGAGAGTCGTGGCCGAGTTCCTGCCGCAAGCCAGCTTACGGTGCGATCTGCGCTGTTTCTTGCACAGCCATGTTGTGAGCGAAGGTTATGAACGGGAGGACGGCATTCCTCGTGTTGTGTTCGATGAAGATATACATCGCTAACATGTCGGTGAGCGTTTTGTTCCTTGTTCACACGTTCTCTAGGCCGTTCGTCTGCGCTTTGTAGACTGTGGTCCTGCTGTGGCTTGTCTGGCTGTATTGCAGAATGGCTTGGGTGAGCTCCGCTGTGAAGGCCGTTCTTCTGTCGGTGATGAGGGCTTCTGAGGCGCCATGTCACAGCAGGATGTTCTCGATGAAAAATTTCGCTTCTTCCGCTGCTCTACTTTTGGGCAGTGCTTTTGTTTTGGCGTAGCGCGTAAGGTAGTCTGTGGCCACGAAGATCCACTTGTTTACAGATATTAATGTCGGAAATGGTCCCAGCAAATTCACCACAACCTGCTGAAAGTGTCGGCAAGGACGCTCGATCGGCTGTAGTAAACGTGATGGCCTTGTCGGTGGTGTTTTTCGTCACTGGCTATCACGGCCTGTCTTGAGGTAGCGGGCGAAGTCAGTGGTCACAAGTTGCTAATAGTACTTGTATTCTTGCGAGCGTACCGGAAAACCCAGGGTGCCCGGCTGTCTGATCGTCGTTGAAGACTTCTGGCCATAGTGATACTGGCACAACGACAAGGTAGTTTTCACGGAGCGGGGAGAAGTTCTTTTTACGAGGACGTCGTTGCGCAAGGAAAACGAAGACAAAACGAACCAAAGAACTTGGTGTCTCGGAGGGAGAAACGATCTACGCGAGCCAAACGTCGTGATCGGCACGGACAGCCAGACCGCGATGCGCCATGAAGGTGGACACGATCACGGGGCTGACGCCTCGATGCGATCGTACACTATCTCTCTTGAGAGCACCATGCAGACGCATGACTCCTCGCCAGCAGCGCGGCACACATCGCAGGGGACCTTTCCCACCAGACGCGCTACGGCGCAGCGATCACACATCAGAGGGGTCCCGAATTGGACGCTGCACCTAGGAATCGCGCTGTGAGCGGAAAGAGGAGCCGCGTCGCCTAAACACGAGGGTTCGAGTGACGCACGCTGGAAGTTTGAAGGGGAGAGAGCGAGAAAATTTATTAAACGCAACGGTATTGGGGCATTCGCGCACCGGTCCCCGCACGGCCCCAATGCGCTCAAACGACACGAAGGCGAGATGGATGGATGTTATGAGCGTATCCTTTGGAACGGGATGGTAGGTTGCGCCACCAAGCTCTTGCGATGATACTGCCTAATGTCCTACCTAGGTTGAACAATAAAAATGGCTGTGGCTTAGGTAAGGTTAAGCCCAGGATGCGAAGCATACTAGCCTTTATTTTAGTTGTTGAACCACTGTTTAGCCTGGTGAACTGCTGTTGCTTGGCTATATTTGGTTCGGCTAGACGAAGAAACAACTCATGCATTACTGCTTCGCCTTCAAGAGTGGAACGCGACAGCGTCCCCGTCGACCCGCCAAGGGGTGTAAGACAATGGGCTACGGCACAGCGACTACGCGCCCCTAAAGCCCCTCAATCTCCCAAAGTAGCGCCATTCACTTCTCTCCTCCTCCGCTCGGCGCGGCCTCGACGGTGGCGCCGCCGGCAGTGGGCCTGCCATAGCAGACGACGGCTAACACGCTACGGGAGGAAATCCGCGGAAAAGTTCGTTCGAGTCCTGCGGAGCAGTTTTTTCAATCTAGATCGTGCTTTGTCAGTCGGTAACTGGCCTTAAGAATGTCGTGTTGGATTTGCGGAAGAAATAGAGAAAAGCACCATTATTCAAGGCGTATTTAAGGCGTAAAGCGCGCGCACGTTGAAAGATCGTGTTGCTGAAACACGACACAAGCACGCGGTGTGCTCAGACACGCGAGTAATTACCAGAGTTTCAGGTTTTGACAGCGCGAAAGTATGTGCACGTGGTTTCGTAGGTTAATTTACGTACCTGCAGGATGCTTTTGTTCGGCCGGCGCGTGAGAGATTCCGACTGTCTGCGGTCAGCAATGCCTGGCAGCAGGGCCGTTTCTGTTCCGCGCCTTTTACAGATGTACGTAGCTCATGCACAGGTTGTGGTGGCCATGAGCAACGTTTTCACACATAGGCGGTATAGATAATTTTAACAACTTACCAGCATATGAAATCGTTATTTATTTATTACAGTGCAAATGGTTAGAATTTGATAGAAAAGAAAGAAGGAACTTGATGGGACAACTGGAAAGAGGTTCAGAAAATAATTATCCCCCTCCCTCATTGGCACCAGCAACACTTTTGTTGAAGTGCTAATTTTATCTCTGTATACTACGTGCGTCTGTATTCTTTTGCGTTGTAAGTTTTCACAAGGAAGCAGTGTTGCGTTAACTGGAACAGTCAAGGCACACAAGACAGAAGAAAAGTTGATTCTTGGGTTTTACATCCCAACACCACGATCTCATAAGGCACGCCATAATGGGGGCTCTGGATTAATTTTTTTTGCAGCTGGGGTTCTTTAACGCACCCCCAATGCACTGGACACGGGCCCGTTTTGACACGGGCGTCAAAAGAAGAGGTTGGAGGAGCCGTGTCACTTAACAAAGCCGCGCGTTCTTTGCCACTTGCTCGAAGTCAGCCCGCCCGATCTTGTGAATCCACACTTTTCTTCGTTTTGCGTTGCGCCCGGCGGATGGTAAAACAAAAAGCTTTTTGCCGTCACTGGGTCTGTTGTGGCAACCGTAGGCGCAGCAGCACGGCATCGCAATTAAGCACTCGGCCCTAACACATTGTATAAAACTACCGCGCTCCTTCAAACCGCCTGCCGTACTTCGTCGCGGAGGCCCAAAAATGGGGGTCGCAGGCCCAAGATTGGGGGTCGCAGCGCGCTGGAAAGAAAAGATATACAAAAGCGCGGCGCCTGCTCTGCGCCGGAAAGAAAAAAATATACAAAAGCGCGGGGCCCGCTTTCACGTGACACAGATTGGCCAATGGGGGAACGGAGGAGGCTGGGGCGACAGGAGGAGTGGAGGAGGAAGCGCCTGGGTGAGCGGGGTGGCGGAAAGATCTAAGAATGGCGCTACTTTTGGAAAATTGAGGGGCTTTACGCGCCCCGCATTGGACGCGGTGAGCGTGGAGCAATGCAGCGTTCGGCGCGGCAACGAAATGTGCGCCTGAGCAAGCAACGCATGCCTGAGCCTTAGAAACAGCTCGTTTCTAAGGCAACACCGCAATCACTAGAGGCGCTTTTGTACCGCTTTGAAGCATCGTACTCGTGGCTCAGTGGTAGCGTCTCCGTCCCACACTCCGGAGACCCTGGTTCGATTCCCACCCAGCCTGTCTTGCAAGAGTTGAGCCAAAGCCACTTCTCCTCTGTCGTGACGTCACGGTGTCACGTGGTTTCATGGCGACACCGCCGCGCCTGAGGAGCTGGGTTGAGCTCTCGTAATATGCTTCGCATAATAAGAAAAAACACTACGAACTACCCCACCCTAATTTTCTGATCCCCTATATCGAACTGTGCTTTTGTACGTCTCCATTTTTTATCGTTTTCCTACTTTTCTTCCACCAATCCTCTAATCGCACCTTACTAATGCCTATAGCGGACATGTTTACTTTTTCACTGCTCTCGCTGAACCTAAGTGCTTCAAGGAGGCCAGTGGTGCCTAAATCAACCGCTGGGTAGACGTCTTCACATTCTGATAAGAAATGCTCCATAGTCTCCCTAGCTTCACCGCAGCAAGCACATGCGTCTTCTTCCGTTCTTCTGCTTCTTCCTTTATGGTGCTTTTTCTAAGGCATCCAGATCTCGCTTCGAAAAGTAATCAGCTTCCCTCTGAGTTATCATAAATTGTTTCTTTCCTGGTTTCATTTTTTCCTCCTAAGTAGTTACTCATGGCAGGTTTCTTTTCCATTGCCGCCACCCATGACATTACTTAAGCCTATCTTACTTTCCGCTTGACCTTTGTTGCTGTGTTGCCCACCCTACAGGCCGCATACTTGCTGGTACGCTTCCTAGTTCTTTTCCTCGACTGCGAATCAATGTTTTTCCTGTGCAGATACCTGAACACTCTCCCAGGCCCTTAACTTTCTTCCATGTTCCTCAGCCGTTTTCACACTCAATTTTACTGCTCGCTTACCTCACTTCAAAGCTACTCCAGCCCAAATCACCCTGCACAGCTTCAGCTTCAACACAGCTTCAGCACAGCTTCAGAAGCGGTCGAGTGGTGCGCCAGCTGTCGGGGCAGCGTGGTGCATTGCGAGCAGGGGGTCTTCTACGTTGTCGCAAGATGGCTCTGCGTGTGCGCCAAGCGGAGAAGAAATGCAGCAGAGACGTACTTCGCTACTCGTTTAACTGCGACGTCTGTAATTTATAGGCTTATAATTATGGATATACACCGCAGCGTAACTTTCAACGCGCGTTTTTAAGGGAACACCGCATTCACTAGAGGCGCTTTTGTTGCATTCCGAACCATCGAACTCATGGCTGAGTGGTAGCGTCTCCGTCTCACACTTCGGATACCCTGGTTTGATTCCCACCCAGCCCATCTTGTAAGTTGTTTTTATTTATTAATTACCTTTCGCCATTTTTCGCTCACAGCCAAAACCGCCGACGCTGACGACACCGGTTTTTCTGCGGCACGAGCTCCTTAACGCTGCCGCGTTAATGCACGGCGGAATACTCGAAGGGCAACGTCGGTATATCCTTGTAGGTGCTCCACAAAGCTTCATCACTCTGCATTTGCTCGTTGCTGTTGGGTGGTGTTGTCTGCAGTTATTCTTCCTAGAAAGGCGCCGTTGTCAAGTTCGCCTTGCAGTGGCGTGCCAATAAGGGTGCGCGACAGGCAGTCGGCGTCAGGATGCTTCCTCGCGGACTTACGCATCACGGTGATGTCAAATTTGTAGAGTCTGAGACTCCATCGCGCTAGTTGACCTCATGGAACCTTTAAGCTTGCTAGTCAACGCAAGCGAGCTGGTCGCTTACCACTTTTAAGCGCCTGCCGTATATGGAAGGTCGAAATTTCACCGTAACCCAAATGACCGCAAGGCACCCTTTCTCCGTCGTAGAATAATTCGCATGCGCTTTTGATAGTGACCGACTAGCGCAAGCTAATTATGCTTTCAACTCTGTCCTTTCTATAAACTAGCACGGCACCGAGGCCTACGCTGCTTGCGTCGGTGTTCATTTCCGTCTCGGAGTCTTCGTCGAAGTGTTAAAGCACCGGTGGTGACTGCAGCCGTCGTTGCAGCTCCTAAAAGGCGCCGCCTTGCAAAACTGAAAACAGCATGCGCATCTCCATCAGCTGCTCCTTTTAGGTTTCCGGATTATTTATTTATTTATTTATTTATTTATTTATTTCACGTACTTTCAAGGCCCGAAGGCGTTACAGAAAGGAGTGGAGTCAAAACAAGAAGTAATGCAGTAAAAAATAAAAATGCAAACAAGTATTAACAAAAATTTACAAAAGATATTAACAAAAGGCATTCTGAACGGCGGTTTTGAAGTTAGTAGGGTCGGTGATGAGTGCGATTGAGGCGGGAAGGCGATTCCAGTCCGTGCTTGTCCTGGGGATGAATGAGTCACTGTACCGGTTAGTACGGCACAATGGCACCCCGATTTTAAGGCTGTGGTCAGTGCGGGCAGAAATATATGACGGAGGGGTAAGAAGGGTCTCTTTTAAAAGGGGGTTCAAGTGAAAAACTTTGTGAAAAAGGGAGAGACGGGAATATTTGCGGCGTGACGAAAGATCAGGTAAGTTAAGAGTTCGTTTCATTGAAGAAATACTTGCATAGCGAGAATAATTAGATAATAATAATAATAATTATTATTAGAGCTGTTAGAGAATTATTAGAGAATTATTAGAGAATTACAGAGCTATTAGAGAATTATTAGATAATAATTAGAGCTGACGGACCGGCCCCCGGCTTGGCCTCTATATGGTCGATGCTACGACGACAGGTAGCGGCCTGGGGACGGCGAACGGAATCGTCATCGAGGGCTCCACTGAGTTGCGGCGAAGTAGTGGGTGATATCGTGAGGGCGTTCACCTTGCTGAGGGAGTGGAGCGTAGACGGCGGACCCTGGTAGTCGCATTTTACGGTATGGGCACAAGCGATAAGCGTGACCCGCTTCACCGCAGTGATAGCAGAACGGATGGTTGTCGTGGGTGCCCCAAGCGTCGGTCTTCCTTGGGATGCTGCGCCGAGCCACTGCCGAGCTTTCTGGCAGCGGCGGCGGTGGCAGACGGAACTGCGGTGCTGCAGGACCCTGGCGTGGGCGCGGAGGGCCCTGGCGCGGGCGCGAAGGGGTACCATGGCGGCGGGTGACGGTGGCTTATGTCATAGCATTTGGCTGGAGTTGCGGCAATTGCGGCTGCAACTGACAAACGCCAAGTGATCATTGTAGTTCCTCCTGGACCCCAAGATCTTGGACAGGTCTCCACGCATAATGGTCCTGACGGTCTCTTGGAGGTCATCAGAGCCCATTGCTTGGATGGCGCCCTGCAGCGTCGTGAGCACTTGGCGTTCATGTTATCTAGCGCGCATGGACCAAGTTTTCTCAGTCGTCCTTGCCTCTCTGAGGAACTTAGCTATGGCCTTCGGTGGGCTGCGGATCATTTCGGGAAAAATTTCTTGCTTGACGCCCCGCACCAAGACGCAGACTTTTTTTTCTTTCCGGAACATCCTGCCAGAAAGGCCGGGTCATCTCTTCCGTGAAGATCGCGATGGTGTCATTGAGCAGCTGGGCTCGGCTTCCTAGTTGAGTTTCCGTTCGCTGTTTGCCTATGACGCTTGTGAATGTCTGCAGAAAGCCGCTGCACAACAGGTGCCACTTTGTTAAGATGGTTTCTCGATTCTGGAGGCACGTCCTGGCGGCGTCTTACAATGCGAAAAAGACATGGTGCAGCTTGTCGTTCCTCTTTTAATTAGTAAATTTCATACTTCTCCAGCAATTTTCCGGGTCCACATATGTTTATCCGTGGAACGTCGGCGTTTCCCTGGGCTGCTGCAGCACGATTGGTGCTGGCGACAGTGGGGCTGCCATTGTAGCTGCTGTCATGGCCGTGCACTTCCTCGTCTTTTCAAGTAGAAATCCGAACTGCGGTAGCAGTCCTTGCTGCCTTCGGCCATCTCTCTGCTAATCTCTCTGGCTTGGATCGCGGCTTCGCGGTGGCGTTCGTTACATGAACGCACGGACATCTTAACCAGATTGCGAAACACAGCAGCAAAAGTGTCAGTTTCACTAAATTGTTATTGGGCGAACCTGTACCCACAAAAGCAAGTTACACTCAGAGCACAACGATGGCTGCAAACACAGCCGGTTGTCGTCGAAAAATTGATATGCCGGTGAAGGACTATGTGCCATGTGACGCAATGAGAATAGTAACCTACTCGGAGGTTTTGAACAATGGCGCATAACAACGCCTCAAGCAAACACGTCTCACTGTGTGTTCTGTGTATTACGACGACAAACAGCAGTGGCACACGCAAGGTAACAGTGATCGTGAACTTACCCCTTTTGCATTGTATAAAACGCCGAATAAATGAAACATTCTACATGATTATCACCGCCAGTTATCGTCAGTCAAAGCAAATGGCACAGAACGCTTGGCTTACGTTCAGTTCCACAGTGCGTCGGATCGACATAATTTTTTGTCTCAGTTTTTCTCACCAGCACTTTCACAGATGCGCATCAGGTTAAGAATGATGTTCTGAACTCGAAAAAATTTAGGCTGCATACCACTTCCATTGGAAGTTTTGCCAAGTCCTTTGCGCCCTTGTTTTGAATGCCTTACGCTATGGATATATCACCAGGAGCATAGTGCAACTCGCTTAGCACAGTTGCTGGAAAGTATTTTCTCTGCCTATGAGGTATGGTAGCTTCCGTTATTAATTAAAACGACACGCGCGGCCCAGGGGAACTGGCATGGAAGCTTTGATGCATAGCGCCAACTATACAGCCATTGAACAGCGAGGACTCTGGAGACTCAACTGCGCTAATGGCTAATGACGCCTTGTCTTCACAAAGACAGACTTTACTTGGAGAAAGAACGTCAGCTATGGTTCCGCATAAACCTTCACGATGTTTTCGCCTGCACCATTATTTCAGTTACGCACCTGCCGCAAAAAGCATTTCCAGTAGCTTTAAAGACTAAGCATAGAGTCCACTTTTTGGGCAAGCCTATTCGCTGCGTACAACGGAAGCAGCGCACAAAATGCACACCGTGAGAGAGAGAGAGAGAGAGAGAGGAAAAAAGAAACAGTGCCTCAGGATTGTCGTATCTGGACACACGAGCAGAGAAGCGTGGACCACTGTTGTCGCTGTTCTAGCGCTGGTTACTACGCTCTTACCTTATGCCTGGTTGGATGTTTTAATGCTTCTTCAGGCGCAATATGTACACCATGTGCGTATGCAGGCGTACGTAAATAGAGTTCCTCTATAGGATATACGAGAATTTTAGGAGCACGCTGTCTGAAGCGACGACAGTCCACGCCAGCGACACGGAGAGCCGCCTGTTTATTACCATAAAGGTGAGGTTTTATGACAGCGATATCGAAAACCAGCCTGAAGAAGAGTGAGTTCCGAAACTATGTGTTGCGGTGAATTAGGGCAGTTTATCTTGTACACCATGCTCCTAGCGCGTGGTAACCAACCACAGGCGATCATGCACAAGCCGGAGATCCCTCCGACGGAGTCCGCTGTGACAGAAAGTAGAGCTTTGGGAGATGTTAAGCCCGAAACCTGTTTTAGTTTTGTTGTTCCTCGGTAAGTGGCTGCACAAACGTGCTCTTAATTCTGTAAACTTGTTCGTATACACATAACTTACGCATCGGTTGTTGACAAGCCACTTTCGTGCTGCATGAGCTTGCGCCTTGTAGATGTCCACAGCCCAATAGGCCTACTGGTGTATTTCACGCAAAAATATTATGGTGTTTTACGTGCCAAAACCACGATCGGATTATGAGGCACGAAGTAGTGGGGGACTCCGGAAATTTGGACCACCTGGGATTTTTTAACGTGTACCCAAGTCTGCGTAGACGAGTGTTTTCGCATTTCGCCGCCATCTATTAAACGCAAGCCCTCAGGATGACAGATCGCTTTGTTCGCTGATATCCAAGGCCCGTGCAAGTATCGAGAATCAGTTTCCGATCTGATGCGCTTCCAGAACTCGCGTGGAATCACTGTTCGGGCTTTCGTTATGCTGGGCTTACGAGGAAATTATTTCACGGCTGTGTCACTGAAAAACCCGGGCGGTAGTAGTTTTGGGAAGTGCGGCTGCGTGTGCGTTGCGTCTCATATGAATGCTGTAGTTATGTCTGACCGCGTAGTATTTTAGATGAAACTGCAAATTTCTAATTTGAGGCACCTGTTCTAGAAAGAAAAAGAAAGTGGCATACCTGCGTTTTGACAAGTTCAGCAAGTTCACTTCTAACGACTGATGTAGGGTTTCCGATGCGGAACGTCACTATTGGCGAAATAGTTCGGCTGTAGGGTTCGGGCTCTGATCCTCTCTGGCCATGTCTTGGGGAAGTCGATGGCTACCGGCTTGAAGTATTGTGTGCCGTCTGCCGCTGGGTGAAGGATTTGCGATGAAGGCTGTAGCAGCGCCTGCGCGACGTGAAAAAGCCATTCCGTTTGAATATAAATTAAAAAAAGTAAACGTTCAGCCATCGCGTGATCTGATTCACTTACTGTCAAATCTTTTCCGCACGAAAAAATAAGAATGTGCAATTTAGCCATGGATGAAACTGTACATGTGGCGTTCCGTATGAAATGGCACTTACAGACTGACGGCATATCGGCACATGCATTTGTTCATCTTTTTCCGGTGACCGCTTTTCTGCCGCTACCAAACGTAGCGGCAGGCGTTCGGCGGAGTACGGAAGATATGTCGAAAGTTTCTCGAATGGTATCGGTGGTTCTATTCGTTGTCTGTTGTCATGGCACGTTGTGTGACCATACTGTACGCGCGAACCGAATTCTGCAGTGCGTTATACAATGTACGCAGGCACCAGCGATTCTGCTGGCATGCTTAGCACACCCATCAGATTTCGCCGATCGCCGACTGTGCTCGCCACCATCGTTGTACTTTGAATGTCACTTGCTGTTGTGGGCTCAGGTTCGTCCAATAAAGGGTTAGTTTCATGATTCACAGTTTTCGCTCCTTGCTTCATCGTCACTATAGGACGTGGCATCTGGTAGAGGCTCTTTGCGTTCATGAACGGAAGCCGCCACAAAGCCGTGAAACAGGCCCGGACACCTTATAGAATACCAGCTTCGCCCCAGACAATAATTGGCCCCCGGAGCAAGAACTTGTGCCTTAGATGAACGATAGGTGCCACGACAGTAGCCACGATGTCGGCTTCGGAGGCATTTCGGTGGCTTCGGTGGCTTTGGTGCCAGCTCAGTGAGGTACCGACCTTCCGCGCATCTTCATTCAAAACCTGCAAAGGTGTCTGGAGACTTACGACAGGGCCACCGCCTTCAAGAACTCCAACTACGACGGCAGGATGCGTCATGTAGAGTTCTTCTTCGAAGACGCCGCCAGGACGTGGTTCGAGAATCGAAAGTCAACCCTTGCAACGTGGGACCTCTTGCGCAGCGGTCTCTTGAACACCTTGGCGAACGTCGCACGCAATGAAAGGGTTGAAGCGATAACTGGAATCCTGCGTGCCGCTCCCAAACGAGAACATTGGCATCTATACGAAAGAGATGGTCCGCCTGTTCCGCCACGCCGACCTGGACATATCAGAGGACAAGAAAGCGCTCTTTCTTATGCTTGGCGTGAAGCAAGAGCTTTTCCCCGGATTAATTCGCATTCTCCCAAGACCATCACAGAATTTTTAACGGAAGCCACGGCAAAGGTGAAAACGCTAGAAATGCATACTGGGCAATATAACCGCCACGTGCTTCCGTTGGAGAGCGAAATGCAACCACTAGTATGCTACGAGCTCCAAGAGATCATCAGATCCGCTGTACATGAAGAACTGCGCAGTACGCTCCCTTCTACGCAGACTCAGCAGGAAGCGTTGACCTAAGCCGCACTAGACCTTCATAGCCAGTCGTCACCCTCCTCTTCCGCACACTCGCCAGGGCCCAGTAACGGCGCAGTTCCGTAGTCTGCCGCAGCAGCCACGAGGTGGCCCTCCTGGCCCCCGCCCAGCGCAGCTATCCAAGAAAGAACGATGTATTGTGCTCTAGAACGCCGTCCTGTTTGTTATCACTACGGAGAAGCCGGCCATGTCTACCATCGATGCCCCTACAGCGACGTGGCTTTACGAGGGTTCGTCGTGTATGTGACGCGCCCACAGCAATGTCAGCGGCCTCGTGATATTGCCGACTATCTCGCCGCAACTCAGTGGTGCCTTCGACGACCGTCCCGTTCGCCGTCACCAAGCAGCTACTTGTCGCCGCCACGCCAAAAGTACACTGGCCCAACCCGTGGGCGGGCCCATAGCCTATTTCCAGAAAACTAAAGGCATCAACCTAAGGAGGTGGAGTTGCTGTACGTCGAAATGCCGAAGACAATCCGCCGACATCGACAACGTAGCATCGCCATGCCGACGAAGCTTCGAAGCCAAGAATACGCGAACAGAAGACCAGACGACGTGACGTACCAGACATTCACTGCAATGTAATGCGAAGAAGTACCGACCTTGATGTTCTGGTAGAGGATCACGACGTCACTGCTTTAGGCATTGCAGCAGCCGACTTTCTGTCGTGAGTGCACCCTTTCTTGGCCGACAAGATGATGAAAGTCACGAGTGCCTGTAGGCTTCTGGAGGACCCGTAATAACGCTGACCGGAATCTGCATAGAAAGAACTACAGTTCATGACCGGACCTACCCTGCAACCGTCGTTGTCCGGCTACAATGCAGACGGGACGTAATTCTCGGCATGTATACGTCTTGAGTCAACAGGGTGCAGTCATCAGCCTAAAATTGATAACTCTGTCGACAAACCAAGCGATACTACTGAAGGGGACTCTGTAGTTGGAGACCGAATCAGTATCGCGCCGCGCCAGCATGATTTCCGTCGCCGCAGAAGCAGCCGGTGACATGAATACCATCGTCGAGAATGACGAACAGCTGCTGGGTGATTGGTAATTGCAAATGGTAACGCACAGTTACGCCGAGGAAAAGTACAAGTATTGGTGACGAACTTCAGCCACGAACATTAGCACTTGAACAATGGCACAAAGATCGCATGCCTGGAAGAAGTTACAGCAGTCAGTGATGCGCTTGTTCTGTTTTGAATTTTGCCGAAGATATATCGAGGGAGCGTGGTCTTGAACGACTCTTTAATATTGATAAGTATCTTCCCTGTTATAAGCAAAGAACAGCTCAACGGTGTCCTCCAGCTATAAAATGACTGCTTTTCGTCGTCATCAAGGATCCGACAAACATCAGTTGCTAAGGATTGCATAATGACCTGAAAATACCCACAACTCCGCCACAGCCCTTACCCAGTTTCCACGCGCAAATATGAAGGTATATAAGTAACAAATCGACGAAATTCTCCACGACGACATCATCCAGCTGTCGAAAAGTCTGTGGGCGTATGCTGCAGTCATCGCGGAGGAGGATAGAATTCTGCATTTCTGCATCGATTAGCGCAGCCTGAACAAAATCACGAAGGGCATATAAACCCTCCGAGTGGTGGATGGCTCGAAAAAATTACTAACGGATGCGAAACTTTCGTTACCGAGAGGAACGAAGGCATTGGCATTTTCAGTGACTTTTAAAAAAGACTGAGCGAGGTCAAAGTGAGCGCATCAGAGAAACACTAGAAAAACATTTATTTACTACACACTTGACGAATAGAACTAAAATCCCGGGGAATCAAGCACTAAAGTCTCACAGAACTATATAGTCGAACGTCGCGATAAATAATGTTTGTAAATGTTCACCCTGTCGATGTCAATGTGCTGTCGGTGGGTCGGTAGGTTCCGCTTCACGATGGCGCCAGGAATGAGCGTTGTATGGTCGGACAGCTCATAGGAGGCGTAGGAACCGGCAGCAGGGCAGGTCTGGCTCAGTCTGGTCCCGGAGAACCAACGTACGACACATGGATGGAATTTGTACCGGTACAAGTGCAGCGGACCATGGATGGCTGAAGAATCGCCAGGTAACTGGCGTAGCTAGCTGGCTTCGGGACCAGAACCTGACCAGCTCTTGCTGCTTGGCACTACTCGTTTCTGAGTCCAAACCCAAACACGGAGGCAGAACTGGTACTCGACGTAACGTCATCGAAGGTGGTTGTGTAGGCTTTCGATCCTCCACTGGTTCTTGATCCGCAGGTGGGCTAGCTGTCGAGCTTCGTCGACACGGTGAAGACAGGCGGTGACTTCCAGATACACTTCGTCGGTGACGTGCAGCAGCATGGCGTCGAAAGCCGTGGTCGAGTTCCTGCCGTAAACCAGCTTGTGCGGCGCGATCGCGGTGTTTCTTGCACCGCCATGTTGTGAGCGAAGGTTACGTACGGGAGGATGGCACCCCACGTATTGTGTTCGACGTAGACATACATCGCTAACATGTCGGTGAGCGTTTTGTTCAGACGTTCGTTAGGCCATTCGTCTGTGTGTGGTAAGCAGTTGTCCTCCTGTGCCTTGTCTGACTGTTCTGCAGAATGGCTTGGATGAGCTCCGTTGTAAAGGCCGTTCCTGTGTCGGTGATGAGGACTTCTGGGGCGCCATGTCGTTGCAGGATGTCCTCGAAGAAAAATTTCGCTCCTTCCGCTGCACTACTTTTGGGCAGGGCTTTCGTTTTGGCGTAGCTCGTAAGGTAGTTGTCGGCCACGAAGATAGACTTGTTTACATATATTGATGTCGCAAAGGGTCCCAACAAATTCACCACAATCTGCTAAAGCTGTGCGCCAGGACGCTTGATCGGCTGCAGTAAACGTTAAAACGTGATGGCCTTGACGGTAGTGTCTTGCGCCGCTGGCAATCATTGACTGTCGTGACGTTGCGGTCGACGTCAGTGGTCACGAGTGCGCAATAGTACTTCTCTTGTATTCTTGTGAGCGTACAGGAAAAACGAAGGTGCCCACTTTTAGCTGGAGTGTTGGTGGCACAATGAGAAGGTAGTTTGCGCGGATTGAAGGGAGGTTCTTTTTACGAGGACGTCGTTGCGCAAGCATAACGAAAACAACCCACGGCGAGATACCCTTAAGACAACGTCGGTATTGCCTTCTAAGTGGTCCACAAGGCTTCATAACGCCGCATCTGCTCTTTGCTGTTCAGCGGTGTTACCTGCCGTTACTGTTTCTAGGAAGGCGTTGTTGTCGAGTTCGCCTTGCGGTTGCGGGCCAATAGGGGTGCGTGAAAGGCAGTCAGCGTCAGTATGCTTCCTCCCGGACTTACGCAGCAGCGTGATGTCAAATTTCTAGAGTCTGAGACTCCATCGCGCTATGATGGACCTGATGGATCCTTTAATTTTGCCAGCCAACGCAAGCGTGTTGGTCGCTTACCATGTTGAAGCGCCTGCCTGATATGGAAGGCCGAAATTTCGCCGGAGCCCAAATGATCGCAAGACACTCTTTCCGTCGTAGAATAATTCGTTTCCGCTTTTCACTGTGGCCGGCTAGTGTAAGTTATTATGCTTTCAACTCCGTCGTCATTTCTATGAACTAACACGTCACCGAGGCCTACGCTACTTGTGTAGTCACCACCAGTGAAAGCACTGGTGGTGACTACAGCCGTCGTTCGAGCTCCTAAATGGCGTCGTCTTTCAGAAATAAATCGGCAACCGCACCTCCATCGCTTGCTGCTCTTACTTTTCGGGGTAAGGGCTAGTGGATAGTCGTCGAGGGCTTCACTGAGTGGCGGCAAGGTAGTGGGGGATATCGTGAGGGCATTCGTTTTGCTGAGGGTTTGGAGTGTTCACGGCGAACCCTCGAAGTCGAATTTCACCGCATGGGTACCAGCGACCCTCGTAGTCCCATTTCACGGTATAGGCACCAGCGATAAACGTGACCCGCTTCTGCGCAGTGATAGCAGAGCGGATGGTGGTCGGCTTGCGCGCCTAGTGTCGGCCTTCCTTGGAAGGCTACGCTGTGCCACAGTACGGCTTTGTGGCAGCGGCGTGAACGCGAAGGGGCACCATGGCGGAGGCCGATGGGGCATTATTTCATCGCGGCTGGCTGGAGTTGCGCCGATTGCGACTGCAACTGAGGAGCTTAAGTGGTCGCTGTAGCTCGCCCAGGACCCCTTCAGTGACCGAGGGCACCTGTGGTTGCTACGAAGGCAAGATGTTGCGCAGTTCTTCGCGCACTATGGTCTTGATGGTCTCTTGGAGGTCATCGGAGCCCAGTGCTTGCATGGCGCGCTGCGGCGTCGTGAGCACTTGGCGGTTATATTATGTTGTACGCCTTTACAAAGTTTTCTCAGTCGTCGTTGCCTTTAGCAAGAACTCAGCTATGGCTTTCGGCGGGTTGCGGATCAGTTCGGCGACTTTTTTTCCTTGACGCGCCGCATTAAGAAGCGCACTGTTTTTCTCCCGCGACATTTCTGGGTCCGCCTGCAGGGAAAAGACGGGTCATCTATTCCGTGAAGATCGCGATGGTTTTGTTGAGCAGCTGGACTCGGTTTTCTAGTGCAGTTTGGGCTCGCTCTTGGCCGTCTGCAGGAAGCCGCTAAAGAACAAGTGCCACTTTGTTAAGATGGTTTCTAGATTCTGGAGCCGCGTTCTGTCGGCGTCTTAAACTGCAAAAAAGACATGGCGCAGCTTGTTGTTGCACTTTTAATTGGTAAATTTCATACCAGTGTAGCCAGCTTTCCGAGTCCTCATATGTTTATCCGTGGAACGTCGGTGGTTCCCTGGGCTGCTGCAGCACGATTGATGCTGGCGAAACTGGGGCTTCCATTGTAACTGCTTCCGTGGCCGTGCACTTCCTCGTATTTTCAAGTAAAAGTCCGTAGTATGGTAGCAATCCTTGATGCCTTCGGCCATCTCTCTGCTACTTGGTAACGTTGGAGTTGTCCTCGGGTGTTGGGTTCGATCGAGGCTTCATGGTATTCGTTCGTTATGCACGGGAACCTCCACCAGATGGTGAAACACGGCTGCAAAACCCTCAATAGTCTGTCTAAATTTTAATTGAGCGAACCTGTGCTAATAAAAGCAAGTTACACTCAAAGCACAACGATAGCTGCAAACGCAGCCGGTTATCATCGAAAATTTGATCTGCAGGCACCACCAACTCACCACACATATATTTTGCTAAACACTGAATAAATGAAACATTTTCGCCATGAATATCACCGCTAGTTATTGTAAGTCAATGTAAACAGCACAGAACGCTTAGCTTACGATGTCCACAGTGCGTCGGATCCGCATAAGTTTTTGTCTGAGTAATTTTCTCAACAGCGCTTGCACAGACGCTTATCTCGTTAGGAATGATGTTCTAAAGTAAAAAAAAAAGTTTAGGATGCAGGCCGGTTCCGTTGGATGCTTGTCTCTTGCCTCCTTGTTTTGAATGCCTTGCGCTAAGAGCATTTTTTTCTGGCTACGAGGTACGGTAGCTCATTTGTTACATACCAGCAACGCACTTGTCGCAAAAAGCATGTCCAGTAGCTTTAAAGCTTTTTGGAAAAGCCAATTCGTTGTGTACAACCGAAGCAGCGCACAAAATGCACACAGCGAGAGAAAAAGAAACAGTGCTCCAGGATTGACCTATGTGGACACACGAGCAGTGCAGTGTGGACCACTGTTGTCGCCGTTATAGCTTTTTCAGGCTAAATATGCACACCGTGTCCCTATGCAGGCATAGAATTTGTCCCCCTTTAGGATATACCAGAATTCTAGGAACACGCTTTCTGAAGCGACCACAGTCCACGCCAGCGACGTGAAGAGCCGCCTGTGTTATACCATAAAGGTGTGGATTTATGACCGCCATATCGACAACCAGCCTCAAGAAGAGTGAGTTCCAAAACCATGTGCTGCATAGAATTAGGGCAGTGAAGATTGCACACCATGCTTCTAGCGCGTGGTAACGAACCACAGGCGATAATACACAAGCCGGAGTTCTCCACGACGGAGTCCGCTGTGACAGAAAGTAGAGCTTTGGGAGATGTTAAGCCCGAAACCTATTTGAGTTTTGTGTTTCCTCGGTAAGTGCCTGCGCAAACTCGCTCTTATTTTTGTAAACTTGTTCGTATACGCATAACTTACGCATCGGTTCTTCACAAGCCAGTTTTGTGTTACATGTGTTTGCCCCTTATACAAATCCACAGTCCAAGAGGCCTACTGGTCTATTTCACGCAAAAATGTTATGGTGTTGTAGGTGCCAAAACCACGATCTAGTTATGTGGCACGAAGTAGTACAAGGACTCCGGAAATTTGGACCACCTGGGCTTTTTTAACGTGCACTCAAGTCTGCGTAGACGAGTGTTTTCGTATTTCGCCGCCATCTATTAAGCGCAAGCCCTCACCTTGATAGATCGCTTTGTGCGCTGATATCCAAGGCCAGTGCAAGTATTGAGAATCACTTTACGATCTGATAGGCTTCGATAACTCAGGTGGAAGCGCTGTTCGGGCTTTCGTTATGCTGGGCTTACGAGGAAATTATTTCACGGCTGCCTCACTGAAAAACCCGGGCGGTAGTAGTTTTGGGAACACCGTCTGCGTGTGCGTTGCGTGTCATATGAATGGTATAGTTATGTCTAAATGCGTAGTATTTTAGCTGAAACTGCAAATTTCAAAATTTGAGGCACCTGTTCTAGAAAAAAAAAAAATTGGCGTACCTGCGTTTTGATAGGTTCAGTAAGTCGACATCTTACGACCGATGCAGGGTTGTCGATGCAGAACGTCGCTATCGGCGAAATAGTTCGGCTGTAGGGGTCGGGCTGTGATCCTCTCTGGACACGTCTTGGGGAAGTCGATGGCTACTGGCTTGAAGTGGAGTCTGCCGTCTGCTGCTGGGTGAAGAGCTTGCGACGAAGACTGTAGCAGCGTCTGCGCGACGTGAAAAAGTCATTGCTTTTGAACATAGATGAAAAAAAAATGTAAAGGTTCAACCACCGCATGATCTGATTCACTTACTTTCAAATGTTTTCCACACAGGAAAATAAGAATATGCGATTTAGCCATGGTTGAAACTGTACATGTGGCGTTCCGAAAGAAATGGCACTTACATATTGACAGCATATCGACTCATGCACTTGTTCGTCTTTATCCGGTGACAGCTATTGAGCCGCTACCAAACGTTGAACGTTATCGCTCGGCGGAGGACGCGCCTCCATTTATCGAAGGTTTTTTTAATGGTATCAGCGGTTCTATTCGTTGTCTGTTGTCATGGCACATTCTGTGACCAGATTGTACGCGAGACCAGAATTATGCAGTGCGTTACGCAAGTTACACAGGCCCCAGCGATTATGCTGGCACGCTTAGCACGCTGATCAGATTTCGACGATCACCGACTGTGCTGACCGCTACGGTTTTACTTTCAATGTCACTTTCTGTTGTGGGGTCAGATCCGTGCAATAAAGAGTTTGTTTCATGATTCACAGTTTTAGCTCCTTAGTTCATCGTCACTAGAACATGGCATCTGGTAGAGGCGCTTTGCGTTCATCTACCGGACGCCCCCGCAAAGCCATGGGACCGGCGAGCATCTTTAAGAGAACGCCAGCGCCGCCCCACATCATCGAGCCAGCTGCAGGCTACAATATCTGTCCCCCGAGCAAGCACTTGTTCCTCAGATGAGCGATAAGTGCCATGACAGAAGCCACAATGGCAGCGTCAGTGGCACTTACACCGAACGTGTTGCAGCAGCCCGGTGAACCACCAACCTCCCGCGGGTCTTCATTCGTTACCTGGAAAGCTGGCTGGAAACTTACGAAAAGGTCAGCGCGTTCAGGAAGTCAACTATGACGACAAGTTGCGTCATGCATAGTTCTCCGAAACTAAGCCGCATAACCCCCCTCCCCGTCCCTCTTCCCCCGCCCACGCCGGCACTCCTCAATCATGTCCCTAAAGCGCCACCAGACCAGTCTTGAGACTTGGCAGCTATTCGGCGGTCAGCACTGGAATGCTGTTGCAATATTATGGCCCAGGTGTCGAAACGATCACTCACCAGGTCTAGGAAAAGGCCGCTGAACTGATGGCATGAAGCAGCTCGACATTCTCCCAGCTAAGAGATGGCGGAATATTTTCGCCTTTCTCGTTATTTCGATGCTTGTTCCGAAATCTCAACGTGCTGGCGCTAGAAAGGCCGTACTGGTCACTTTTCTATGATCTATGTTTCACAGCCGTTCCCCCAAATATCGAAATTTCAATCAAACCGTGCAATAACCGTTCAATCTATAAGAAATATTAATGTCACCCGTTCCCTCGTGTGGTTTTTATCCTTATTTGTAGAACACTATTCGGGCGCAATTGGCAACGGGAGAAAAGAGTCACATGAAATTCAAAATTAAGCAATCTATGGAGAAAGAGAGCCGAGGAAACAGCCAAACTGGAAATAAAAGCAAAAAATAACAAATTTAGGCGCTGTTTGTGAAAATATTTTTCCACGAAAATCTTTTTATTAAAAAGGAAGTAGAGGAAATGGCGCCGGACGTGAAGACTGGTTCTATGTGTTTTCAATGAAACTGCTAAAGTTATCATTCGAACCGCCTGATGAAGCTACTTATTTGCTGTGCTTTTGTGGATGTTTTTATAACCTTTTGCGGTGTCGTAGTGCGCCTAGAACCCCAGCGTCCAGCGCTCTACGCGGTTGTATGGGACTGGTGGCCAGGCTTCATTAGGCAACTTCCCAAATAACGATACGAGTCGGTTTGGGCACCTAATTTGGTATAGAAGTAAACGAGGGGTACAAAATAACTGTGATTGTTCCACAAATATATCGTTCTCGATAATTCTTTCAGAGCTAATTAGAAAAACAGTGGTAGAAATCTTCATTTTACGCTTTCGCTTGTTGACTTGTTCTTGGTTGTTTCCTTGCTGCGTTTCTTACCTGCGTGAGCCAATGTGATGTGGTTCCTGGTTTGTCATGTAAAGGATAGCTGTATGTCACAGGCGTGCTTGCGAAATACACCTTGTTTCGCTTCTCTTTAGTGGGTGTACGTGCTTTTATAGCGAATGGTGGGAATTAAGGTTTCTGCTAGTATAAGTACACCGCCCCTCATTTGCATAAAAAAGTTACTTTGGGGATGCGCTCCCCTCCCTCCTGAAAAAAAATCCTGGGTACGTGCCTCCTCGAAGCGAAGAATACGCAAGAAGGAGACCTGACGACCCGACGTATAAGACACTCTCTGCGATGTAAGGCTAAGAACTACCGACCTCGATGTTCTGGTTGATGATCACAGCGTCACTATCTTAGTCTGTACAGGAGCCGACTGCTGTGTCGGCGCTGGCCCCTTCCTTGTCCGACAGGTTGAGGAAACTCATGAGTGCCTAGGAGGGCCATCAAATCTTGGCAGCTGGAGGACACCTAATAACGCTGACCGGAATCTGCATGGCAAGGGTTACAGATGATGACCGGACTAGCCCAGCGACCGTCGTTGTTTTGCAACAATACTCATGCGTCGTAATCCTCGGCATATACTTCTTGAGTCAACGTGGTGAAGTCATCGACTTAATATTGATGAAGCCTAGCGATACCGCCGCAGCGTTCTCACAATAATCGCGCCCTAAGTGTACTTGAAGACCTGAGTCAGTAACCCGCGTCGCGCCTGCATCATGATTTTCGTCGCCACAGAAGCAGCCGCAGGCATCAAACCCATCGTCGAGAGCGACAAACAGCTGCTGGTCGATTGTGAAATTGGCGCTGCAAACGGTATCGCACAGTTAAGACGAGGAAAAGCAGAACTATTCGTGACGAAGTTCAGCCACGAACATAAACACCTGAAGAATGCACGAATATGGCATACTCGGAAGAAGTTGCAGCAGTCAGCGATGCACTTGTTCCCGTTTGGATTTTGCCGAAGATATAATGACGGCGCGTGGTCTTGAACCACTCTTTGATATTGATCCATCTTTTCCCTGTCATAAGCAAGAACAGCTCAATGGTATCTTCCTGCTATACGAGGACTGCTTTTCGTCGTCATAAAGGATCCGAGAAACAGCAGTTGCTAAGCATCGCATAATAAATGAAAAATGTGCTCCACCCCTCCGCCAGTGCCTTTACCCCGTTTTATATATAATATATATGGGGTTTTACGTGCCAAAACCACTTTCTGATTATGAGGCACGCCGTAGTGGAGTACTCCGGAAATTTCGCCCACCTGGGGTTCTTTAACGTGCACCTAAATCTAAGTACACGGGTGTTTTCGCATTTCGCCCCCATCGAAATGCGGCCGCCGTGGCCGGGATTCGATCCCGCGACCTCGTGCTCAGCAGCCTAACACCATAGCCACTGAGCAACCATTGCGGGTCTTTACCCTGTTTTGTGCACAAACATGAATCTATATAAAACAACAAATCGACGAAATGCTGCACGACGACATCATCCAGCTGTCGAAAAACTCATGGGTGTCTCTTGTATTCTCGGCGAAGAAGAAGGATAGAATTCTGCATTTCTGCGTCGATTAGCGTAGCCTGAACAAAATCACGATGGAGGTATACGCCCTCCCTGTGAGAGATGTTTGGAAAAATGACTAATGGATGCGAAACTTTTGTTACCGAGAGGAACGAGGTAATTTCCATTTTGAGTGACTTTAAATTAATGAACGAGCGAGGTGAAGCGAAGAGAAGCACTAGTAAAACATGTAACCCCTACACACTTGAATAATAGAGCTAAAGTACCAGAGAATAGACTAGTAAGGTCTCAAAGAATTAGAAAGCCCCACGCCGCCATAAATAATGTTTGTGAATGTTCACCTTGTGGACGTGGATATATTGTCGGCGGGTCGGTATCTTCCGCTTCACGATGACGCCAGGGATGAGCGCGATGTGGTCGGATGGCTCATGGAAGGCCTAGGAACGAACAGCAGGGTAGGCTTGCCACATTCTTGTCCCAGAGAACCAACGGAATTCCCAGGGCTGGAATTCATACCGGTCCAAGTGCAGGGTACCGTGGCCGGCTGAGGAATCGCCAGGTAAATGGAGTAACATGGTAGCAGCTGGGCTTCGGGACGGGAACCCGACGAGCTCTTCCTGATTGGCACTGATCGCTTCTGATGATGATGATGATGATGAAGCCTCAATTCTGTGCTGTTCTTCGAGCTTCTCTCAGCACTTCTTTTTCGTTTTTCTCATTCTTCGCGTGTTAAATCACTATTGGTCAAATTTGTTCGTTCGTCACTTCCGGTCTTCCTTTTCTTTACCTTCCATTCGCCACACGGAAGGATCATTGCCTCTTCGTCGTCTTTGTCGTGCTCGATTCGTTTCGGACAAGCACCGCACAGCACCACGGACACGGCCTACCACATCTGAATACCTCGCGCAAAATAACCCCTTCCCCCCGCTTCTTTGTGAAAGATAAAAAACTATCCTAAACGGGCGTGAGACCGGAAACACAAATATTTCCGCACAACACAATCCATGAACTAATTCCCTGAATGTACACTGAGGCACAAATTATTTCGCACGGGCAAAAAATCAGTCCACAGCAGTCATTAAACAAGAACAGTCTTATATTTTCTGTCACAAGCTTAGCGCCTGTGGTTACAACCAACTGTGATTTTGCCTGGTCTTCCCCCCCCCCCCCCCAAATTCTGAGTTAGCGTTGACAGAAGGGCGTCAAGTGCATAACATTGACTAGTTCAGGCAGTGAGCGGCGGCGCTGTGATTTCAGAATAGCGTCTAGCACGACTTCATGTCCTGTGCGGGAATACGTCACGTAATCTTGTAGGGTCCGAAGGAGTGTCGCGAAAGCTTCTCGCTTAGCATTAGTCGGCACATTGGAGTCCAAACCCAAACACGGTCGCAGGACTGGCACTCGACGTAACGTTGTCGAAGATTGTAGTTTTGGCTTTCGGCCCTCCGCTGGTTCTTGACCGGCCGGCGGGTGAGCTGTCGGGCTTCATCGACGCGGTGAAGGGAGGCGGTGACTTTCAGATACACTTCGACGGTGACGTGCGGCAGCATGGTGTCGAGAGTCGTGGCCGAGTTCCTGCCGCAAGCCAGCTTACGGTGCGATCTGCGCTGTTTCTTGCACAGCCATGTTGTGAGCGAAGGTTATGAACGGGAGGACGGCATTCCTCGTATTGTGTTCGATGTCGACATACATCGCTAACATGTCGGTGAGCGTTTTGTTCCTTGTTCACACGTTCTCTAGGCCGTTCGTCTGCGCTTTGTAGGCAGTGGTCCTCCTGTGGCTTGTCTGGCTGTATTGCAGAATGGCTTGGGTGAGCTCCGCTGTAAAGGCCGTTCTTCGGTCGGTGATGAGGGCTTCTGAGGCGCCATGTCACAGCAGGATGTTCTCGATGAAAAATTTCGCTTCTTCCGCTGCTCTACTTTTGGGCAGTGCTTTTGTTTTGGCGTAGCGCGTAAGGTAGTCTGTGGCCACGAAGATCCACTTGTTTAGAGATATTAATGTCGGAAATGGTCCCAGCGAATTCACCACAATCTGCTAAAACTGTCTGCAAGGACGCTCGATCGGCTGTAGTAAACGTGATGGCCTTGTCGGTGGTGTTTTTCGTCACTGGCTATCACGGCCTGTCTTGAGGTAGCGGGTGACGTCAGTGGTCACGAGTGGCTGGTAGTACTTGTATTCTTGCGAGCGTGCGGGAAAACCCAAGGTGCCCGGCTGTCTGATTGTCGTTCAAGACTTCTGGCCTCAGTGCTGCTGGCACGACGACAAGGTAGTTTGCACGGAGGGGGGAGAAGCTCTTTTTACGAGGACGTCGTTGCGCAAGGAAAACGAAGACTAAACGAAACAAATAACTCGGTGTCTCGGAGGGAGAAACGATCTACGCGAGCCAAACGCCGTGATCGGCACGGACAGCCGGACCGCGACGCGCCATGAAGGTGGACGCGATCATGGGGCTGACGCCTCGATGGGATCGTACACTATCTCTCTTGAGAGCACCACGCAGACGCATGACTCCTCGCCAGCAGCACGGCACACATCGCAGGGGACCTTTCCCACCAGACGCGCTACGGCGCAGCGATCAAACATCAGAGGGGTCCCGCATTGGACGCTGAACCTAAGAATCGCGCTGTGAGCGGAAAGAGGAGCCGCGTCGCCTAAACACGAGGGTTCGAGTGACGCACGCTGGAAGTTAGAAGGGGAGAGAGCGAGAAAATTTATTAAACGCAACGATATTGGGGCATTCTCGCACTGGTCCCCGCACGGCCCCAATGCGCTCAAACGACACGAAGGCGAGATGGATGGATGGATGGATGTTATGAGCGTCTCCTTTGGAACGGTATGGTAGGTTGCGCCATCAAGCTCTTGCTATTATACTGCCTAATGTCCTACCTAGGTTAAACAATAAAAAAAAACACTATGTACTACCACACCCTAATTTTGATCCCCTATTTCGAACTGTGCTTTTGTACGTCTCAGTTTTTTGTCGTTTTCCTACTTTTCTTCCACCAATCCTCTAATCGCACCTTACTAATGCCTATTGCGGACATGTTTACTTTTCCAATGATCTCGCTGAACCCAAGTGCTTCAAGGAGGCCAGTGGCGCCTAAATCGACCGCTGGGTAGACGTCTTCATATTGTAATAAAAAATGCTCCATAGTCTACCTAGCTTCACCGCAGCAAGCACATGCTTCTTCTTACGTCTTATATCTTGCTTTATAGGTGCTTGTTCTAAGGCATCCCGATCTCGCTTTGAAAAGTAGTCAGCTTCCCTTTGAGTTATCATAAATTGTTTCTTTCCTGATTTCATTTTTTCCTCCTAAGTAGTTACTCATGGCAGGTTTCTTTTCCATTGCCGCCACCCATGAGATTATTAATGCCTCTTTTACTTTCCGCTTGAGCTTCTTTGTTGCTGCGTTGCCCACCCTACAGGCCGCATGCTTGCTGGAAAGCTTCCTAGTTATTTTTCTCCACTGTGAATCAATGTTTTTCCTGTGTAGATACCTGAATACTCTTCCAGCCCCTTTACTTTCTTCCATATTCTTCAGCCGTCCGTCACACTCAATTTTACTGCGCGCTTCCCCAACTTCAAAGCTAGTCCAGCCCATATCACCCTGCACATCTTCAGCAAAGCTTCAGAAGTTGGCGAGTGGCGCGCCACCTGTCGGGGCAGCGCGGTACGTTGCGAGAAGGGGGTCTTCTGCGTTGTCGCAAGATGGCTCTGCGTGTGCGCCAAGAGCAGAAGAAATGTAGCGGAAACATTCTTCGCTACTCGTTTAACGGCGACTTCTGTAATTTATACGCTTATAATTACGGATATACACCGCAGCGTAACTTTCTACGGCGCCTTTATAAGGCAACACCGCATTCACTATAGAGGCGCTTTTGTCGCATTTCGAACCATCGAACTCATGGCTGAGTGGTAGCGTCTCTGTCTCACCCTACGGATACCCTGGTTCGATTCCCACCCAGCCCGTCTTCTAAGTTGTTTTTATTTATTAATTACCTTTCGCCATTTTTTGCTCACAGCCAAAGCCGACGGCACCGGCTTTTCTGGGACACGAGCTCCTTAACGCTATCGCGTTAATACACGGCGGAATACTCGAAGGCCAACGTCGGTACATCCTTGTAGGTGCTCGACAAGGCTTCATAACTCTGCACTTGCTCGTTGCTGTTGGGTGGTGTTGTCTGCAGTTATTGTTCCTAGAAAGGCGTCGTTGTCGAGTTCGCCTAGCAGTGGCGGGTCAATAGGGGTGCGCGACAGGCGGTCGCCGTCAGAATGCTTCCTCCCGGACTTACGGATCACGATGATGCCAAATTTCTAGAGTCTGAAATTCTAATGCGCTATTTGAACTGATGGATCCTGTAAGCTTGCTAGTCAACGCAGGCGAGCTGGTCACTTACCACTTTTAAGCGCCTGCCGTATATGGAATGTCGAAATTTCACCGTAACCCAAATGACCGGAAGACACTCTTCTCTTGTCGTAGAGTAATTCGCATGCGCTTTTGACAGCGACCGGCTAGCGCAAGCTAATTATGCTTTTAACTCTGTCCGTTCTATAAACTAGCACGACACCGAGGCCTACGCTGCTTGCGTCGGTCTTCATTACCGTCTCGGCGTCTTCGTCGAAGTGTTAAAGCACCAGTGGTGACTGCAGCCGTCGTTGCAGCTCCTAAAAGGCGTCGTATTGCAAAACTGAAAACAGCAAGCGCATCTCCATCGGCTGCTCCTTTTAGTTTTCCGGATAAGGGCTGACGGACCGGCCCCCGGCTTGGCCTCTATATGGTCGATGCTACGACGACAGGTAGCGGCCCGGGGACGGTGAACGGAATCGTCGTCGAGGGCTCCACTGAGTTGCGGTGAGGTAGTGGGTCATATCGTGAGGGCGTTCACCTTGCTGAGGCAGTGAAGCGTAGACGGCGGACCCTCGTAGTCCCCATTTTACGGTATGGGCACAAGCCATAAACATGACCCGCTTCTTCGCAGTGATAGCAGAACGGATGGTTGTCGCGGGTGCCCCAACGTCGGTCTTCCTTATTGGGATGCTGCGCCGAGCCACTGCCGAGCTTTCTGGCAGCGGCGGCGGTGGCAGACGGAACTGCGGTGCTGCAGGACCCTGGCGCGGGCGCAAAGGGGTACCATGGCGTAGGGTGACGGTGGCTTATGTCATAGCATTTGGCTGGAGTTGCGGCAATTGCGGCTGCAACTGACAAACTCCAAGTGATCGTTGTAGTTCCTCCTGGACCCCCTCAGTGACCGAGGCCATGTGTAGTTGCAACGAAGGCAAGATCTTGGGCAGTTCTTCACGCACAATGGTCCTGATGGTCTCTTGGAGGCCACCGGAGCCCATTGCTGGATGGCGCCCTGCGGCGTCGTGAGCACTTGGCGTTCACATTATCTAGCGCTCATTTGCCAAGTTTTTTAAGTCGCTCCGCACCAAGACGGGGACTTTTTTTTTCTTTCCGGAACATTCTGCGAGAAAGGACGGGTCATCTCTTCCGTGAAGATCACGATGGTCTCATTGAGCAGCTGCACTCGGCTTTCTAGTTGAGTTTGCGTTCGCTGTTTGCCTATGACGCTTGTGAATGTCTGCAGGAAGCCGCTGCACAACAGGTGCCACTTTGTTAAGATGGTTTCTCGATTCTGGAGGCGCGTCCTGGCGGCGTCTTAGAATGCGAAAAAGACATGGTGCAGCTTGTCGTTGCTCTTTTAATTAGTAAATTTCATACCTCTCCAGCCATCTTTCCGGGTCCACATACACTGTAAACAGAAAAACACCCAGATGGGCGTTTTTTGCTTGTCCTCTAGCGCATTCCCTTTTGTACATCTTTTTCCTCCCATTGAATGGGCGTACGATAAAACTCCCATTGACATGGGCATTGATTGGGCACACAACGGGGGTACCGTAATACGCCCACTTCACCCCCTTCACCCCCATTTGACGGGGAGGTACAATGGGAGTTTTGTGAAGGAATTAAAGGCATTTTAGTTTAGGTGCGGCAAGCACGTAGCGAAATGCTTGGTGGCACGGGTCCCGCGCTTACGCAGCACCAGCGGAACGCCGCAGGCCGAAATGTCGAACGCCGGCGATCAAGGCTCAAGGGAACTCGTCCGTCCGTGAGCTGCCACCCAAGCAGGCGTCGCACCTGCTCGGAGCGAACGCCGGCGTCCGACACGGTGGCCTCCGGTATTCCGTCTGCTGCTGCATAGGCGCGGCGTACCGCCACGAAGCATTTCGCCGCGGGCTCGCCGCACGTGGTCCAATCGACGGCACACGGCCACCGCTGAATCGACCAAGTCACGCGCACACGTGGTCCAATGGTGAATGAACCCGTCACCGCCCGTCTTCATTTTTTCCTTTCGCTGATCACAGAGCCCCTCGTTGCAAAGCTTTTATACAATCGTCCTATCGAAAATGCTAGTTACCGGAAGTGCCTCCGAGGCCAGCAAACGCCTTCGAGAGCAGTTGCTACTTGCTGAAAGGAAAAATGCACGAGACACACATTGACAGCAAAAGAAAATTTATTAAACACCAAATGTAAGAAATATATGTTCACTTTCGGGCCCAAAAGAAAGCAAATTTCTGCCCCAGTAAAATAATTGTCTTGATTTTAAAAAAGAATACTGTACATAGTAAGCATGCATGCCAGTTACTAGTATTCTGCATGTCCTAACACAATGAAATTAGCAAATGAAAGAAATGCTAAGAAATCTTATCTCGTTTCATACTGAACTGTAACTACATAGCCATGTGTTTGAACTGTTACTTTGCACTGACACTCCACACTTTTGCACAGACTATATATTGAGCTTGCTTGACTAACAGTAAAACTCCATTTGGGCCTAGTTGGTACATAATTCTGAACTTAAACTTACAGCACAAACACCTAAGACGGACCACAAAAGGCAGATACGGCACACACTGGCGCTAACTGACAACTTCTTTATTTCTTTGTCATCGATGCATATATAAACCCTAGGCCACACAACCGCACAGACTACATTACAGAGATCTACCAAATTACCGCATAAGCAAACGTAGGAAGTCAAATTCAGATGGGTGCAGGGACAAAGATATGTCACTGATGCAATTATCGCCTTGCCTTTTTATGTGGTAGGCCTCTAAGGCAAGCTGCGCATGCTCATCCTTGCTTTTGCCAAGAATCGACATCCTATCAAGTCGTGTCTCACAATTGTTGTAAGGGTTTGCATGCGCAACAAGGTGCACTCCTCTACCTACATTCTTGTTTACTTTTTTGCGCATGTTTCCTGCATGGTCCCTTAAATACATAAGGTCATCTATCAACTCAAGGGAGTTGCTTGCAGGCATAGTGTTCCCTTGGCTTTTTCTTCGCCGAACAAGCTTTTAAAGCTATGCTCACGCACCTGCGGAGAGAGCAGAGGAGGAGGCCAAATTCGGCATAGTGCTTCATACATGTCGCGCGCTGTCGGCGTGGTTTACACCATTCCACTCTCATGTGGTAAGATATAGCTTGGCTAGATAGGGCATTGTGTCAATGAGCTACTCAGGGAACATGCGCAAAAAGTAAACAAAAATGTAGATAGAGCAGCGCACCTTGGTGCGTATATAAACTCTTGCAACAATTGTGAGGCACAACTTGACGGAACGTCGATTCTAGGCAAAAGCAAGAATGAGCATGCGCGGCTTACCATAGAGGCCTCCCACATAAAAAGGCAAGGCGATAATTGCATCAGTGAGATATCTTTGTCCCTGCACCCATCTGAATTTGACTTCCTACGTTTGCTTATGTGATAATTTGGCGGATCTCTGTAATGTAATCTGAGTGCCTGCACGGTTGTGTGGTCTAGGGTTTATATTGCATCGACGACGGAGAAATAAAGTTGTTAGCCTCGATGTGTCGTATGTTCCTTTTGTGGTCCGTCTTAGGTGTTTGTGCTGTAAGTTTAAGTTGCTTGACTAAGCCATTCTAAATTAACAGTGGCTTGTATAATGAGGCTGATCAGTGGTATTTTGCATGGACTAGCACACAAATATGATAAATGTCAAAGTACTAAATTAAGAAATTGGGACTCGACACACAAACAAGCTACATAATTTAGTGTAGTTATTGGGCTGTATTTCCGAGCAGGCTATTAAATATAAACCGTATTTACAAACCAGAACCCACCTGCTGATTATGAGACGTGCCGTAGCGAGTAACCCCGGATTAATTTGGACAACCTGGGGTTCTTTAACATGCACCTAAACCTAAGTACACAGGTGCTTTTGCATTTCACTCCCACTGAAATGCAGTTTTGTTTACGACTAGATTTGCGAAAGTTCTGAACAGGATTCCCCCTATATTTTTACAGTGGGCACTCTTTAAATGGAGCCTCAAGGGGCCGGGGAAATTGGTTCCATTTACCAGGCATTCTATTTAATGCGAGACATTGCAGAGAGCCAACCGACCATCAGGATGGTGTCCTGTTTAAGCGGCAGTTTCGCTTAAGCGATTTTCGTTTATGAAGGTTCCACTGCAGTCCTTAATAGTGGATGAGTTGTGTTCTGCATGGACACTTTAGCATGGCTACCATGTTTAGTTGAATATTGTGCAAGCAGCGACATTTCACTGTACCCAGTGCAATATATAAAGCCAGCATTGTAACATGCTGCAAATGCAGCCACAAACAAGTAACTCCCCTATCATACCCAATAACAGCATCTTTAGACGAGATTAGTACTGCTTTCTCATGTTTAAGTGCCTTGTTTTCAGAAATCAAATCCTCCTGATCACATTGGTTTCCAATTGTGTCATTCCCCGCGCTGAGGTCATTTGAGATTGCATTTAATTGCACTTCAGATAGCATATTGGTCTTATTTAAAAAGCACATGGCATCACAGTCACCACCTAGATATAGAATTTGAGCTGCAACGCAGTAGCAGACATTCTGAGGTAGATGCCTAACTATTCTTTTGAATTGGGATGCATACTCAAAACACTGCTATGCAATTGCAGACAGGGCTGGTAGTGTAGCAACCAGGACAGATTTAACGGACATACAGGAGCAAAATTGTGTGAGCTTTGAATAAATATTCTCTCTGAGGAACCATGCTGTCCAGTTATAAAATGGGGATCGAAATAAAGTAGTTGGATAGCAAACCTGCATTTCATTAAGTAAATAAAATACTGTTCATGCTACCTTCCAGGGTGCACACTACATTCTCTTTCTTTGAATGTGAATTTGTTACCTTCCCATGGGTTGCCAAATGTATGGGTGTATTGTTGGTCTAGGGTCTCAGGCTCAGGCTACAGGCTAGAGCCTCTAGCCTGAGCTCAGGCTAGAGGAAATATTTCGACAAGGAGACTTGCCAGGTTGAACAACGAGTGTCTCAGGCTGGAGCCATTTGGTTCCCTTGCAATGATGTTGGCTCCAGCTTGAGACTTTTTTTGTTGGACAACTGTTGACAATTAATGTCGCCATCTTTTCATTTACCCTCGTCTTATTCAACCCATTGCTCCACGCAGGAGCTGCAGTTTCTTTAAGAATAAAAATATTAATGAGCTCAAAGGCTTTGTGCATGGATGCGTCCCCAAGTGCAAAAATTCGTTTTCAATGAATGACAGAGTTGGCACCTTTCTTGAGCATTCAATAAGAAGAACCAAAATTAAGCTAACAGACTGGTTATGACGACAAGTAAACATGAATTGATGTGGAGTGCCATTTCTTCATTTCACACCAGGCTTGGGGCCAGCCGGACTTCTTCCTAAAAGTGAGAAAATTTTTCTAATTAATTACATATTAAGAGTAATCTCTTCATAACCTAAAAATTTAAAAAAATGGTTATTTGGTTATTCATATTTAGTTAGGAACAGCGCGAAGAACACTGACGAAGTAAGGGCGTATACAGTAATGACACATAGTGCTGGTTGACTACAGATTTAATATTAGAACAGACAAACAGTTAAGTACTTTGGAATGCTTCCTAAAAGCCATAAAAAACCAAAGCAGGAAGCAGTTGTACGAAATAATGTATGTGCATGAAAAATGCACTTGATCATGGGTTTGCAGATATGTGTGCCATTTACTTGTCAGTTAACAATATGTGTTACACTGAAACATTTCTCCTACAATTTGGCAATTCTGTGGGCACTGATTATTGCTTGGGTCAGTTGGTTGCTGTTGTTACTGCTATTAGTGTATGGTGAAGTGTAATGTAAATGGGGAAGTGCTACTGACAACTACGAACATTGGCAAATTTTGCTGCACCAGGATAATGCACGCATTGTCCTACTGCAGCAAAACTTTCCAGTAAACTTTCACAGTTCTCTGTAGTACTTTCCCATCTGTCTCGCCTCACACTGTTTCATCTATAGCGCTTCACCATACTATAATATGCGCCACCAACTGACACAAAATTCTACCCTTCTGAAGTTCCTACTGCTACTTCGCACTCGTCACATTCAGGCTGCCAGCCGTACTAAGCCCAATGTAGTATAACTGCATGGACTGGCAGCTCCTGTCATGGATTTACTCTGGTGTAATGGCACCACAGAAGCAAACGAAGACAAAGACATGCAGGACACAAGTGCTTAACCTCAACTCTGGCTTTAATAAGAAAACAGACATATACAACACGTAGTGACACGAAGTGACGTTATTAATTCAAAAACAAATTCTTCGTGCAATTTAATTGAGAATGACTGATGCATTTGTCCTTTTCACGCTAATCTGCCAAAGCTTAATTATCTTATGTACATTTGCTCATAATTTCTGGCAACGAGTTTCGAAGAACACTGGAACGAACCACTCTATTTTGCAGTGTATCACAATGTGCGGATGAGAGTTGTTGCACACAAACGTCATTAGCCTCAATCTCAAATTATTACAATGCGTGTCTATGCAATGCAAGCATGACTGGATAGGAATGGCAGACTGTACATAACCTCCGTTGCGCAGTGCAACGCTTGCAAATTGTGCTGCACGCAACAAACAAATTAGTTTGTTTTCCTGGCTTCAGTCTTTTTTTCTCATCACAGCAAATCTCTCTTCACATGTTTCATACAAAAAAAAAAATGTTTGCCCGTAGGGACCAGCTACACAATTACTCACGAAAATCCCAAATGCATACCAAACAACTGCAACCACTTCTTTACTTCATCATCTCATTCATTATATTCCCTAGTCATGCCTGATTTAGTTGCGCAAATCCTTTTTCTCAGGCCCTTGTTAGGAGAGTTTTGTGCTGCAACAAAAGGCAGAAGCCAAAAAAAGGAAGAGGTTGGTTGTGGCTTGAAGCACAATATGCATCTAGTGAGCTAGGCCGCAAGCGTTGCGTAGTCTGCTGCCATCACAAGGCCGTGCCTACATTGGACAGATGGGATGCTCTATTAATGTGAAATCAGGGAGATTGAGGCAGTATGAGTCATCTGTGTGAAACAACCCTCCCTCACACAATGGTAAATGCTGCAAAGAATGTGACCGCGGTCCTGTGTTCCACAAAACTTGCGTTGTAGCGAGATATTATGACCTGACAACATGCAACGTAATTGTGGTTTGCAACATTTAAAAAGAATGATAAATGTATCAGTGATCCATTAGTTGCACTGCATAAAGAATTTCTTTTAACAGATACCATCACATAATGTCTCCACCTGTTATTAAATATTGCGTTGCCTTATTTTAAAGCTTGAAGTGAGATCCGGCGCTTGTGTCATGCGTACATATCTTTCTTCGTTTACTTTTTGTGGTGCCAATACACCAGAATTTGTATAACCAAATGGCCACACTGCTTTTGTCACGTTATAGTGATGCTTGCAAAGCCTCGCAAAGAGCAGCCTATTTGCTCAAAACATGCTTTTGTACATATGCTTTTCCAAAAAGAAAAGCTGCGAAAAGGTAACAGAATCAACAGCAGTAGGTTAAATCCACTGCAATGCTTTACTTTTCTGCCTTTATTATTCGTTACACCTAAGTGGATCAGCCAGAGTGTGAATGTTACAGAAATGCACCAAATAAGTTGTTGAAATTATGCAAAAATGTTAACGCAACTAAGCATAGATTTATGTGCAATAATAGACACCACTCAGTTTCTTTCCTTCTGACACAAACGTAGTATATCTTATTTTTTTGGCATGAAGAAAAGCATATGTAGACCAGGCAATATTTGAATGAGAGCCTTCACGATTAAGCACCACTATGTGACCATTAGGGTACATACACTGTAAATAGTACAGATGATGTCCCGAATATCACAAGTGCAACATGTTAGCGAAAGCAGCAACCATTAACCCCGAAACTAACCAAATCCCACAAAAAAATGGCTGTGGCTTAGCTAAGGTTAAACCCAGGATGCGAAGCATACTAGCCTTTATTTTAGTTGTTGAACCACTGTTTAGCCTGGTGAACTGCTGTTGCTTGGCTATATTTGGTTTGGCTAGACGAAGAAACAACTCATGCCGGCGAGCGCACGAGCTGAGACCCGGCTATGTAGCTACGCGGCCGCAAGCGAGCGCACGAGTTGAGCCTCCGCTTTTGCAGCTGTTATGACGTCATATGGTAGCTACGCGGCCACGCGCGGCGCAGCAAGGAAGAGCATGGTTGTGCGGCTAGTATGCTTCGCATAATAAAAAAGAGATGTATGTGTCAGTGCAGCACCTGTATTCTGAAGTTACAGGAAAGTGGCATGCTTGTTAACAAACCTACAACCAAGGCACATTTGTATGTGGCCAACCCCTGCCTCTTTATGTGCTTTCGTGCCTTTGACAAGGTGTTACTAGATATTTATTTGCTTGTCTGTTGCAAAAACACATCAATTATCAGGTCCGTGCACAGTGCACCATGCCATTTATCTATGTGGACTCACTTTGAGTCCTTAGCACTGCTCTCGCCTGTTCAGAACTAACAATCGCAAAAAGACTTGTTCTACTTAAATCTACATGCCTGAACATGTGGGTTCTGCAGTTGAAATAAGGTAATTATAAGTAAAACGAATGACATGTTCTGATGAACTTTGTTTTCATAATCTAATTGCTTATTTGGACACATAACCAGTCAGATCATTCGCACTAACACAAGAAAACAAATTCAACACACTGGTTTATACTGGTCGGTGCTCTTTTGACTTTAGTACACACTGAACCAACGACAGGCAGTGAGAAATACCGACAACCACTAACTTCCAGATGGCATTATTCGTCACATGTGCACATGATATAGCTACAAAAACCCAAAGGAAAGTAAACAAAGAAAAAACTACATTTTAACAGAAAAAGAACAAGCCAAAACAAATTTCTTCTGGTAGCTAAGTCACAATCAAGGTGCAAATGCCAGCTATAGTTCGGCAAGCACACATTTAGTTATTTTGCTCAGTCGCTCAATATCACAATTTCTTGTTTGACAGCAACACTGACGGGACATCTGTGCATATCTTTATTGCAAATGCCATTTTTGCTTGCCCCCAAATCCTTTTGTGGTTATTCATTTAGTACCTGCTTCGCCTGTACTGGCGCCGCAGGGGGATATACATTATGTGTAATGTAACTTACAGTCAAATCAAGCAAACAAAGCAGGGAGGGAATTATCTTTGAAAACTATGCAATCATTTGCAGGCGGAAAAACATTGCAGTCCCTTTGGTCCAAGGAAAAAACAATGTGAGGCATCACCACTAAGGAAATTAATAAACCTGTTTAGTGTAATCTCTTCCTTGTGAGGTATGATGATAGCCTGATATGAATTTCCCTATCTCTACATGTTTGGAACAGTACATGCTAAGAAATAACTTTAACTGAAGAGATTTCCTAGTCTTTTCAATCCTGCCATTGCAGCTTACCCTTACTCTCAGTAATACAAAGCCATTTAGTACGACTTCAAATTTTGAATTTGAGAGTCAGCGAATAAAGATATGGTTTTACGGTGTGTCACATAGGTAGTATGAAGCAAACCCAGCCTTGCTTTTTTGTCCACTCTGTCCTCTTTGATACTGTCACACGCAGTGGGACGACACTATCATGAAAAGTGCTGGCAGTGGAGGTGAATGCTATGTCTGTCTCTCATTTCAATGCATCTCTGAAACTACAGATTATGCAACCCCCAGTACTAAACACGTGGGAAGACTGTGCACACAATACCACGCCATATCAGCACATCTAGTCTTTCCACACGCAGCAGATCACCTCTAGAACAGGGTGTGCAGGCTGCAGATGTGCTCAGCTGCGCTAGAAATGAAGACACACATGGACTGGGCCCCTCTGAGGGCCCCCTTAAAAGCTCAGTTTGTCATATTTTGTTTCTGCAATAGGCTAGTGCAAAGAGTGAATTTGCTTCATTCCTGAATAACGGGAAAATCAGACATCCACCCATTCGTAGCAATTGCTACAAAGGAAACTCATACAGATTCCTCGAAAGAAAAGCCTCATAGTTGAAGAAAAATTCGTCCTGGTCCGGGACTCGAACCCGGGACCACCGCCTTTCCGGGGCAGCCGCTCTACCATCTGAGCTAACCAGGCGGCTAGCAGATGGCAGGGCGAAGTCGAATTTGTCGACAACACAAAGCAAAGGCAAGAGTTTCATGTAGTAGTTCTGCGGAAACCCGCAAGGTGGAGAGAAGTAATGAATAAAGGGAAAATCAGACATCCACCCGTTCGTAGCAATTGCTACAAAGGAAACCCATACGGATTCCTCGAAAGAAAGGCCTCATAGTTGAAGAAAAATCTGCCCTGGCCCGGGACTCGAACCCGGGACCACCGTTTTTCCGGGGCAGCCGCTCTACCATCTGAGCTAACCAGGCGGCTAGCAGATGGCAGGGCGAAGTCGAATTTGTCAACAACACAAAGCAAAGGCAAGAGTTTGACGTAGTAGTTCTGCGGAAACCCACAAGGTGGAGAGACGTAATGAATAAAGGGAAAATCCTGGTTAGCTCAAATGGTAGACCGGCTGCCCCGGAAAGGCGGTGGTCCCGAGTTCGAGTCCGGGACCAGGATGAATTTTTCTTCAACTATGAGGCCTTTCTTTCGAGGAATCCGTATGGGTTTCCTTTGTAGCAATTGCTACGAACGGGTGGATGTCTGATTTTCCCTGTGCTTCAAATGTGCTTCATCCAAAGTATGTTATCGCGACCATGCTGTTCTGTCGCACCTAGGCTCCCTGCGCTTGAGCGGAAGTTGTATTTTCTTCTATACGTTTGTTCAGGCTGTCATTAAACAGTTGGTAGTTTGGCACTTCACTGTCTTCCTTTCTTCTATCCCTTTTCAAGAAATGTATTTTGCGCCACAAAGTATACCTAGGAAATCTAAGCACCAACTTGCCCAAGAAGTCCTTTTGGAACATCTACACAGGGTGTTTTGACTAATGTCATACCAAGTGAGCACACTACAAACCTTGCGTGCATCGTTTTCATGACTCTTTCGATGACCCTATTTCGTTTTCAGTGACTTTATCAACTAAGTATCTAGCGGCAGCTTGAACATAGGCACTCATGAGAACTCGCACCAGGCTTGGTCGAATATGTCCAGCACTGCATCACTGAGTAGTGAACCATGCTGTAAGAGTTGGCAACTAAATTGCCACCTTGAGATTGAAACTTTTCAACCTTACAATCAAGGCTTCAATTGCCCAGCCAGCAAGCTGCAGCAAATGTGTGAACTATAGTCATCTGATGTCACATTCTATGTCATAGCGATAGCAGCTGATCTCTCTAGTGGTGGCCCTCAAGGCCAACAGGCATCCCTTTCTGTGCACGTGCTTGTGTAGGACTAGGCAGATGGTGCCAGTTTGTTCTTCAGCATTAACACTATGTTCACGCTGTATCGGGAACACATTTTCTTACTCAGTGCAACAGCCCTTGAACCTACATAATTGCCACCAAGAGTCCTTTGTCCACCAACCTTTCCTTTGCCATGTCATTTGCTTCTGCCTTGATGTCATGGAGCAACTTCAGCTAGCTGAAGCATTGATGTTGTTTGAGTACCCACACAGCCTTGCAGTTTTCCAACCTGAACGTTGCTTCATTAAAAGCTGACATGATTTGGTCTCAGCAGACAGATCAGAGTTAAAAAACACTCATAAACTTCTTTCAAAGTCATTCTAACCTCGTCAATAATCCCGGGCCTTTTGATGTGTTATTCAGCATTGTCCAAAGCAAGTTGGCTCTTAAAAATCAAATAACAACTTTGTGAGGGCAGCTACTGGGCTACCTGTCTCTTCAGCGAGCCTGAAATGTCTCCCAGCCATCAAAGCAAGAGCGCAAAAAAACGACAATGAAAAGTGTGGCAGACAAAATGTTCATGTAAATCCATATGTTTATCAACTGTTACACCAACTGAAAAAGATAGTGGCTTCCCAGTACAGTCTTGATGTACGTAGTTGTTTCGGTCACGAACAAACAGCCAGTTGCCCAGTCCTGCACAAGCACAGTGTAACGATGCTTATGGATTAAAATTTGTTGTGTGTGCATGTGGTGCAGTGTACCACATTTCATTTTCCTGAGGCTGCAGTACACTGGGAAGACTGGTTGCTACTTCAATAGGAAGCCCTTACAGTATTGCAGCCCTTTGTTCAGATCTTGCTGCAGATTGTATCATATGCGAATGCAAACTGCTTTGCAGGACACGTCAGTTCAGTTCAAGCAATTAGACCGAGTAACCCAAGAAATACTTCATGCCTCCAAAACGTTTTAATACAGTCCCTAGTTTAGTACAGGTTTTCGCCTGATGTTTTGGCTTCTACGGTATAATGCTGTGTATAAGGCTTGCTAGGTACTAGTGGTTTGATGTGCACACTCTCTTGTGTTGCTATAATTACAACTTGTAACAAAGATTTTCCTTCCTCACAAACGTTTGGACACAGTGCCTGTGAGTTCATCTTTTAACCTGTTTTTCATTGGATCTGTGCATTTACATGGAACGTAAACTACAAAATATCAGTACTGAGAATCGCAAAAGAACACACCTGCGTAACGATTCTGCCGAGATCGTTGGAGTGGTCAGTCACAGGATGCAACACCGGCAGAAAGGCATCCTGTGGTAAAGCAAAATAACAATCGTTGTAAGATGCGGATTAAAAATTTTATTCTGTGATGCTTTTGGCATGTATACTAATTACTACATTTGTATGTCAAATAGTTTTGCATAATAGCTGAGCAAGGTTAACGTCTCGCCCTGTGACTGTCAGCCAGTGCTACTCATGGCAATGGTGACAAATATGGCACATCCTTTTAAATGGAACTTTTGTGCATTACATGAATTGAACTTAGGTTCACATAATACATGACACCTGTGGTTAGAAGGATGTGTTGCATGCCACACCAACGCCACAAGTGGCACTGCCTAACACTTCCAGGGCCAGACTTAGTGCATAAACAATACAAATGTGCAACAAAGTGAACAGGTGGATAGCTGCTGCTATAACTCAAAGATTGCATGCATCATGCAGATGTGAATGCAGCTCCCATCAGGATAGAGTTGTCCTTTGGTGCACTTCATTTCTCTTCCTCTTTTGTCTTCATTGCATGCTGGTGCCATATGGTAATAATGAACAAAAATTAAGCACCTCAGTTCCCATTCTTGTTTTGCTACATGCTGTAAAGTCATCCAAATGCGCTTAAGACTCTTAAGGATGTACTTTAGCCATTTTGTCTTGACAATATTGGTACCGAGCATAATGCATCATGCAAGAAACTTGCATATACCGGGCACCGCTATAGACACTGCGACCTCTGCAGTTTGTCCACAATCTGGCATAATGTGCTCAAGCTGCCTGTAAACACTGGAGGGTGTCTATGATACATTAAGAAGCTCAGCAAACATGAGAAGGGCCTAAAATGAAGGTCAGAGAAGCAAAGCAAATTTTTAACCATTCCTCTCTATGTTGCTATGAATGTGAAGGTGCCAGCAAATGATGTATTTGAACTGTGTTTTTAATGGTGCAATACTAGAGAGCACATTTTTGCAATAATAATGTGACAGAGAAGAATGACAGAAACTAACTTAATGAATATTTTTCTAAACTTGCACGAGGGTTTCGTCATTATGCTGATGCACACACCTGCACATCTCTACTGTGAAGTCTTGTTTCGGTTTCCTATTTTATTTTCACATAGTAATTTACATCATACACTTGTCCTGAAATACATCACGTTAGGCTCCTTCAGTATTTTTTTTTTTCTTACTGGAACACACATGCCTATACAGGGCACACACTCAAATACATGCAAAGCTGCCACGGGACTGGCCATTTGAGGTCGACATGTTTGTACAGCGCAAAAGACGAGGACTGAAGGAAGAACACAACACAGGTGCTGTCACACACACACTCAAGGCACTCTGCGGGATTCTCAGGCTTTTTTCATGCTCCTACAAACACGTTATGTAGCACATATTGAGCCACAGAAAGCTGTACTGGAAAATGTTCACGTTGCACTACAATTTTATAATTGAGACTTTTTATCTAATTATAATATCTGAGTTGATTATTTGATTAAGAATAATTAGGTAATTAGGCAAAATGCAGAAAATCTAAGTATTTCCAAGAGACAGGAAACAACATTACCTAGGTTCTGTGCAGCTAGGTGGCATATGCATATTTTTTTAAGTTTTCTAAAGTTACGTGGGATAATCTGCATACGTCCCATGGAACAGGTGTCACACTAATCACTCTAAGTGATGCCGCTAAACTAGCCATTGCACTTAAAACATATAGGGTAATAAAAGTAAACTCTAGGTAAGAGCATACCAAGACCTCTATTGCTGAAAAGCGAAACTGATGGGAGGCGACTGATCTCCGGTTATGAAGCTGCTTCATCCTCACAGCTGGCAACGAAACGGCCGCAACCACAGTCCTGAAATAAAAGAGAAAAAGTTGACATTACAATGATCACATAGAACACGAAAAAGCTGGTCGCCAGTTTATCTTGGAGAGCATCTGCTGCTACATTAGGTTTTGTATATTGGTCAGCTTATTGCTAAACTAAGCTTGCCAAAATTTTATACCTTAATGGCTTTGCTCTTTACAAACTAAAACCTTTGCCTAACTCATACACTTATGCACTACTTAAGCTATGAGATGTTTACTGATCCCTTACAATGAATGGCTTCTAAGACAAATTATTTCACACAAAAGGATGCATAACTTATGAGTGTTACTGACATTGAATACCAAGGCATTACCTTTTTATAATAGACGATGGCAGACTTCAAGCACATTTTTCTCACAGATACAGGTTGCTCGGTCTCCCTTTCTTTTTTCACCAGCAGTAGAAATTTTGTTGTTAATATTAGTGCAATATAGGATGATGCTATGATGTGTGATATGATCCTGAGTTGAAAAGCGCCACTTTTTTGTGTGAATTTGGCACCTAGAATTCAAAACTCAATATCTGTGCCCAATACCCAACGGCACAGCAGCAAAGTAATTAAACATTAAACAAGTCCAGGTATCCAGTGCACAGCGCCAGCTGTTGAATAACAACACTGCACTAGCATCGACTGTATAGATGTAGCGTAGTATGTGCACGGCAGGCGTAGTGGCGGCCTCCAGCAAAGAACACAGCCATGGAGCGACGCGCCCGTATGAGCCATCGCCGGCAATTCTATCGCGTAAATTTATATATCTCGTCACGGCACAGGCGTCGTTTTCTGGCCGCCGAGGCGCCGGCGCCACTGGTACTCACCTGCTCCGGCCGCCGAGGTTCAAGTGACGGCGTATCCAGTAATCTGAATCAAAGAAGGACACTGTTACCGCCAAGCAGTACGCTAACTATAAACTATAAAGCGTTTCTTATACTCTGACCGGCAGTTCATGCGGCGTTGACCCGTAGTGCCGTTGGAAGCTCACCACACGCTTTTAATACCACAAACGCGCCGCCGACATTTCACGCCCGTAGATCAAAGTCGACGGGCGCAGGCTCTACATGCTACACGCCGCAGTCGCACACTCCCTGCACAATCAGCGGCGTGGGCGCGAAGAGACACAGACGATAGCACGGAGCGTACTGGCAAATCTGCACAATGCGCGCTTATTGAGCGACCTACTACACACAATCGTACGAGCTAGGGGACTGGCGCCGCGTACGCGCCAGCTAGCAGATACCGCGCACAAAGAAGCGCCGCCGGTTCTCGCTCAAATGATCGCTGTACAAACACTCACACACGCGCACCGCAGTAAACCCTTAACGAGCCGCCGCATTTTCAGGCGGCGGTTAGGCAGCGAAGCTTAGCTCACCTTGCACTGCACATAACTATTATGGTAGTGGCTTGCGCTTCGGGGAGCATGTCGAATGTTCACATCCACCCTATTAAAGACGCGGCACAGTCCCTCATCATGTAAAATTCTAATGTTTAAGTACACTCGCTTGACCCTAAACACTCAAGTCACCTCGATTACGACAAAGCTCGAAGAAACACAGAGATCGTGCAAGATGGTTCTAGACGGCCAACTGTCGCGCCATGTTGTACTGAGACCTTCAATAAGTCATATCAGCGCGTCTCTTCACTTAGAACATATGCACACTCATAGAACGTGTAATAATCGTTCGAAGTCACTTACCGTGGAGTCTTGGGGGTTCAATGCTGTGAGAAACAACAACCACGGTAGAAGAATGCGCCGCCGCTGACAATGGCTGCCCCTTTATTTTTATTATTATTATTTGGGGTTTTACGTGCCAAAACCACTTTCTGATTATGAGGCACGCCGTAGTGGAGGACTCCGGAAATTTCGACCACCTGGGGTTCTTTAACGTGCACCTAAATCTAAGCACACGGGTGTTTTCGCATTTCGCCCCCATCGAAATGCGGCCGCCGAGGCCGGGATTCGATCCCGCGACCTCGTGCTCAGCAGCCCAACACCATAGGCTGCCCCTTTGCGGCTTTCAACGTACGCGCGCGCGCTCCGAAGGCTTGTGCTCCTCCGCGCGTAGTTCCGACCGTTCCGACACACAGCGCCAAGGCGCGGCTACTCCGAACAGAAAAACAGCGCCGACACACATTGCGCGGGATATTTCGAATGTGACTGCAGAAATAATCCTACTGAAATTGTCGCTGCGGCTGCCTGCCTTGTTGGTCACGGCTGAGTTATTCTTTTCTATATTTGGCTTGTCTCAGATATGGGTGTATTTCAACACTCCCACTTTCCCGTACGCCACCGTTATTCCTTGAAAACCCCCATTTTACAACCGCAATGGCCCTTCAAATGGAGCCGGGGGTATAATAATGGTTCTAGCTTATTTTACTTCTTCTCGTGGGAGTACTCATTTTAGGCTAGAGGGGAAAAATGGCATATCAACTGTTAAAACGCCCATATGGGCTCATTTGTGTTTACAGTGTATGTTTATCTGTGGAACGTCGGCGTTTCCCTGGGCTGCTGCAGCACGATTGGTGCTGGCGACACTGGGCTGCCCTTGTAGCGTCTGTCATGGCCGTGCACTTCCTCGTCTTTTCAAGTAGAAATCCGCACTGCGGTAGCAGTCCTTGCTGCCTTCGGCCATCTCTCTGCTACTTGGTAACGTTGGTGTTGTTCTCCGGTGTCGCGCTTCGATCGCGGCTTCGCGGTGGCATTCGTTACGTGAATGAATGGGCACCTCCACGAGATGGCGAAACACTGCAGCAAAACTGTCATCAGTTTGACTAAATTGTTATTGGGCGAACCTGTACCCACAAAAGCAAGTTACACTTAAAGCACAACGATGGCTGCAAACACAGCCGGTTATCGACGAAAAACTGATCTGCCGGTGAAGGGTAACAGAATACTAACCTACTCGGAGGTTTCGAAGGGCGCATAACAACGCCTCAAGCAAACATATCTCGCTGTGTGTTCTGTGTACTACAACGACAAACAGCAGTGGCACACGCAAGGTAACAGTGATCATGAATTCACCACTTTTGCGTTGTACTAAACGCTGAGCGAATGAAACATTCGCCGTGAATATCAGCGCTAGTTATCGTCAGTCAAAGCAAATAGCACAGAACGCTTGGCTTACGTCGAGTTCCACAGTGCGTCGGATCCACACAATTTTTTATCTCAGTTTTTCACACCAGCGCTTGCACAGACGCGTATCAGGTTAAGAGTGATGTTCTGAACTCGAACAAAATTTAGGCTGCATGCCGATTCTAATGGAAGTTTCGCCAAGTCCTTTGCGTCCTTGTTTTGAATGCCTTGAGCTATGGGCATATCTATAGGAGCATAGTGCAACTGGCTTAGCACTGCTGCTGGAGTATTTTTTCGGTCTACGAGGTACGGTAGCTTCCGTTATTACTTACACCACATATGCAGGACAGGGGAACTGGCATGGAAGCTTTGATGCATAGCGCCTACTATACAGCCATTGAAAAGCGATGACTCGGGAGACTCAACTGTGTGAATGGCTAATGACGCCTTGCCTTAACAAAGACAGACTTTACTTGGAGAAAGAACGTCAGCTATTGTTCCGTATAAACCTTCAAGATGTTTTCGCGTGCACCACTATTCCAGTAACACACTTGCCGCACATACATGTTGCATAGCTTTGAAGACTAAGCACAGCGTCTATTTTTTGTGCAAGCCTATTCGTTGCGTATAACGGAAACTGCGCACAAAATGCTCACAATGAGAGAGAGAGAGAGAGAGAGAGAGAGAGAAACAGCGCTTCAGGATTGTCGTATGACGACACAAGAGCAGGGCAGTGTGGATCACTCTTGTCGCCGTTATAGCGCTGGTTGCTACGCTCGTACCTCATGCCTGGTTGTACGTTTTAATGCTTCTTCAGGCGCAATATGTACACTGTGTGCGTAGGCAGGCGTACAAGGTGTCCCTCTGTAGGATATACGAGAATTATAGGAACAAGCTATATGAAGCGACGATAGTCGACGCCAGCGACGTGGAGAGCTGCATGTGTATTACCATAAAGGTGAGGTTTTATGACAGGGATATCGAAAACCAGCCTCAAGAAGAGTGAGTTCCGAAACCATATGCTGCATTGAATTAGGGCATTTTATCTTGTACACCATGCTTCTAGCGCGTTGTAACGAACCACAGGCGATCATGCACAAGCCTGAGATCCCTACGACAGAGTCCGCTGTGACAGAAAGTAGAGCTTTGGGAGATGTTAAGAGGAAGCTTTAGCTCTGGCCCAACTTCGATGCTGCCTATTCAAACGCAAAAACGTTTTTCTGAGATAACGCCTGCACAGATTTTAATGAAATTTGTAGCATTTGAAAGAGAAAGTTAAATTGTAGTGACTGTTGGAAGCAGAATTTCGATTTAGGGCATGAATTTTGTTAAAAAGATTTTCAAATATGCGACAGTTAGAAAAATATAGAAGCACGGTGTTTACAAACTGATATCTCTGCATCAAGAACAGATATCGCAGTTCTCTAAACGTCATCCATTATATCAATATTATATTTATATATTATATCAATAATTATATCAATTATATCTACCGTGAATTCGTTACGTTGTTTACAGGGGTACTGCAAAAGCTGTATTTCGATATTACTAAATTTTTCGGGATTCATGCGTAACATATCAATTTTGTCCGCTTTAGATGTGCTATTAGATGCAACTCACAGAATTGTATTATAATTTTGGTTGTTGAGTTACATAGCTGTAAACTTGGTAGTTTCGTTTATTGAATTTTTTTTTAATTTTGCCAGTTTTTAATAAACAATTGACGAATAAAATAAAACATTCGAAGCCAACAGTCACTAGATTTTAAGTTCTTCTTTAAATGCAACAAACCTCGTCAAATTTGGTGCAGTGGTTCCTGAGAAAAACGAATTTTTTTTACATGTATTTAGATAGGAGCACCCGAGCTAAAGCTTCCTCTTAAGCCCGAAACCTATTTGAGTTTGTTTGTCCCTCGGTAAGTGCCTGCGCAAACGCGCTCCTAATTCTGTAAACTTGTTCGTATACACATAACTTACGCGTCGGTTCTTCACAAGCCAGTTTCGTGCTACATGTGCTTGCCCCTTGTACAAGTCCACAGCCCAAGATGCCTACTGGTGTATTTCACGCAAAATTATTATGGTGTTTTACGTGCCAAAACCACGATCTTATTATGAGGCGCACAGTAGTGGGGGACTCCGGAAATTTGGACCTCCTGGGATTTTTTAACGTGCACCCAAGTCTGCGTAGACGAATGTTTTCGTATTTCGCCCCCATCTAATAAACGCAAGCCCTCGCCATGACAGATGGCTTTGTGCGCTGATATCCAAGGCCCGTGCAAGTATCGAGAATCAGTTTCCGATCTGATACGCTTCGACAACTCGGGAAAAAGCGCTGTTAGGGTTTTCGTTGTGCTGTGATTACGAGGTAATTATTTCATGGCTGCGTCACAGAAAAACCCGGGCGGTAGTAGTTTTGGGAACACCGGCTGCGTGTGTGTTGCGGCTCGAATGTTGTAGCTATGTCTGACTGCGTAGTATTTTAGCTGAAACAGCAAATTTCAAAATTTGGGGCACTTGTTGTAGAAAGAAAAAGAAATTAGCGTACCTGCGTTTTGATAGGTTCAGCAAGTCGACGTCTTACGACTGATGCAGGGTTGTTGATGCGGAACGTCGCTATTGGCGAAATAGTTCGGCTGTAGGGGTCGGGCTGTGATCCTCTCTGGCCACGTCTTAGGGAAGTCGATGGCTACCGGCTTGAAGTAGGGTCTGCCGTCTGCTGCTGGGTGAAGAATTTGCGACGAAGACTGTAGCAGCGCCTGCGCAACGTGAAAAAATCATTCCTTTTGAATATAGATGAAAAAAAATGTAAACATTCAACCACCGCATGATCTGATTCACTTACTTTCAAATGTTTTCCACACAATAAAATAATATGCGATTTAGCCATGGTTGAAACTGTACATGTGGCGTTCCGAATGAAATGGCACTTACACATTGACGGCATATTGATACGTGTACTTGTTCGTCTTTTTCAGGTGACCGCTTTTCAGTCGCTGCGAAACGTTAAACGTTATCGTTCGGCGGAGGACGCGCCTTCATATATCGGACGTTTCTTGAATGGCATCTGTGGTTCCATTCGTTGTCTGTTGTCATGGCACGTTGTGCGACCAGATTGTACGTGCGACCCGAATTCTGCAGTGCGTTAGACAAGGTACCCAGGCATCAGCGAGTATGCTGGCACGCTTAGCACGCTGATCAGATTTCGACGATCGCCGACTGTGCTCACCACAATCGTTGTGCTTTGAATGTCACTTTCTGTTGTGGGGTCAGACCCGTCCAATAAAGAGTTAGTTTCATGATTCACATTTTTCGCTCCGATGTTCTCCACCGTTACCGGAACGTCGCATGTGGTACAGGCGCTTTGCGTTAATGTACGTACCGGACACCCCCGCAAGGTCCTGGAACAGGCCCGAACACCGAAGAGAATACCAGCTTTGCCCGAGACCATATTGGTCCCCGGAGCAAGAACTTGTTCCTTGGATAACCGATAAGTGCCATGACAGTAGCCACGATGGCGGCTTCGGTGGCACTTACACCGAACGTGTTGCAGCAGCTCAGTGGGCCACCGACATTCCTCGGATCTTCATTCAAATCCTGGAAAGCTGGCTGGAGACATACGAAAGGGTCACCGCCTTCAAGAACTCCAACCATGGCGACAGGCTGCGTCATGTAGAGTTCTTCTTGGAAGACGGCGCCATGACGTGGTTCGAGAACCGAAAGTCAACCCTGGACCGTGGGACCTCTTGCGCAGGACCCTCTTGAACACCTTGACGAACGTAGCACACAATGAGAGGGTTGAAGCGTTAACTGGGATCTTGCATGTCGCTCCCAAACAAGAACATTGCTATATATACGAAAGGGATGGTCTTCCTGTGCCGCCACGCGGACCTGGACATGGCCAGAGGACAAGAAAGCGCGCTTCCTCATGCGTGGCGTGAAGCAAGAGCTTTTCCCGGAATAATTCGCATTCTCCCAAGACCATCACAGAATGTTTAAGGGAAGCCACGGCCATGGTGAAGACGCTAGAAATGCGCACTGGGCAGTATAACCGTCAAGTGCTTTCGCTGAAGAGCGAAATACAACCACTAGTCTGCTACGAACTCCAAGAGATAATCAGATCCGTTGTACATGAAGAACTGCACAGTATGCTCCCTTCAACGTAGACTCAGCAGGAAACAATGACCTAAGCCGCAGTAGACCGTCATAGCCAAGCGTCACCCACTTCTTCCGCACACACGCCAGGGCCCAATAACGGCGCAGTTTCGTAGTCTGCCGCCGCACCCACGAGGTGGCCTTCCTGTCCCCCACCCACTGCAGCTACCCAAGAAAGATCGATGTATTGTGCTCTAGAACGCCGTGCTGTTTGTTATCACTGCGGAGAAGCCGGCCATGTATACCATCGATGCGCGTACAGCGACGTGGCTTTACGAGGGTTCGTCGTGTATGTGCCGCGCCCACAGCAATGTCAGCGGCCTCGTGATATTGCCGACTACCTCGCCGCATCTTAGTGGTGCCCTCGGCGACCGTTCCGTTCGCCGTCACCAAGCCGCTACTTGTTGCCGCCGCGGCCAAAAGTACACTTGCGCAACCCGTGGGCGGGCCCGTAGCCCCTTCCCGGAAAATGAAAAGCATCAACCTAAGGAGGTGGAGTTGCTGTACGTTGAAATGCCGAAGACAATACGCCAACGTCGACAACGTAGCATCGACGTGCCGCCATCCCGACGAAGCTTCGAAGCCTAGAATACGCGAACAAAGGAATACCCGATGACGTGACGTACCAGACATTCACTGCAATGTAATGCCAAGAGCTACCGACCTTGATGTTCTGGTAGAGGATCACGGCGTCACTATATTAGGCTGTACAGCAGCCGACTGCTCTGTCGTCAGTGCACCCTTTCTTGGCCGACAAGATTATGAAAGTCATGAGTGCCTGCAGGCTTCTGGAGGACCCGTAATAAGGATGACCGGAATCTGCAGGGAAACAGTTACAGTTCATGACCGGACCTACCCTGCGACCGTCGTTGTGTGGCAACAATGGTGACGGGACGTAATTCTCGGCATGTATACGTCCCGAGTCAACAGGGTGCAGTCATCGACCTAAAATTGATAACTCTGTCGACAAACCAAGCGATACTTCTGAAGGGGACTCTGTAGTTGGAGACCGAATCAGTATCGCGCCGCGCCAGCATGATTTCCGTCGCCGAAGAAGCAGCCGGAGGCATGAAAGCCATCGTCGAGAACGACGAACAGCTGCTGGACGATTGGTAATTGCAAATGGTAAAGCACAGTTACGCCGAGGAAAAGTGCAGGTATTGTGACGAATTTCAGCCACGAACATAAGCACCTGAACAATGGCACGAAGATCGCATACCTGGAAGAAGTTACAACAGTCAGTGATGCGCTTGTTCTCCTTTGAATTTCGCTGAAGATATAACGAGAGCGCGTGGTCCTGAACCACTCTTTAATATTGATAAATCTCTTCCCTGCTATAAGCAAGAACAGCTCAACTGAATCTTCCAGCTATGAAAGGACTGCTTCTCGTGGTCATCAAGGATCCGACAAACATCAGTTGCTAAGCATCGCATAATGACCGGAAAATGTCGTCCACCACTCCGCCACTGCCCTTACCCAGTTTCCACGCGCAAATATGAAGCTATATAAGTATCAAATCGGCGAAATTCTGCACGACGACATCATCCAGCTGTCGAAAAGTCTATGGGCGTATCGTGTAGTCATCGCGAAGGAGGATAGAATTCTGCATCGATTGGCGCACCCTGAACAAAATCACGAAGGGCGTATACACCCTCCCTTTGGGGGATGGCTCGAAAAAATTACTAACGGATGCGGAACTTTCGTTACCGAGAGGAACGAAGGCATTGGTATTTTCAGTGACTTTTAAAAAAGACTGAGCGAGGTTAAAGTGACCGCGTCAGAGAAACACGAGAACATTTAATTACTACACACTTGACGAATAGAACTATAATCCCGGGGAATCAAGCACTAAAGTATCACAGAACTATACAGTCGCACGTCGTGATAAATAATGTTTGTAAATGTTCACCCTGTGGACGTCGATGTGCTGTCGGCGGGTCGGTAGGTTCCGCTTCACGATGACGCCAGGGATGAGCGTTGTATGGTCGGACAGCGCATAGGAGGCGTAGGAACTAGCAGCAGGGTAGGTTTGGCACAGTCTGGTCCCGGACAATCAACGACCCCTGGCTGGAATTTGTACCGGTACAAGCGCAGCGGACCATGGACGGCTGAAGAATCGCCAGGTAACTGGACTAGCCAGCTGGCGTCGGGGCGAGAAGCCAACCAGCTCTTGCTGCCTGGCACTGCTCGCTTCTGATGATGACGATGATGATGGAGCCTCAATTCTGTGCTGTTCCATGAGCTTCTCCCGGCACTTCTTTATTCTTTTTCCCGTTCTTCGCATGTTAAATCGCTATTGGTCAAATTTGTTCGTTTGTCATTTCTGGTCTTTTTTCTGCATCCTCCGTTCGCCACATGCCAGCATTATTGCCTCTTCGTCTTCTTCGTGCTGTCGTCGTTCGAAGCCCCGCACAGCACCACGGACACCGCTTACCACATTTGAATACCGTGAACGATATGAAAAGCCCTTCCCCTCTCTCCTCTTTGTGAAAGTTAAAAAGACGTGTCCTAAACGGGCTTGAGGAGGGATACACTAGATGCAACATAGTCTTGCTGCTCAGGTTGATCGTCTTTCTTGGGCTGGTTACCCTTCGACCTTAATTTCAGCCTTAGCGGAACAGCTTCTGAGGCGCACAAAACATGACGATCCCGCTCAATCAGGGAACCAGCAGGCTGAAAGACGCAGGTTTGCAGTGCTGCCATATGTGCATGATGTATCCCATAGACTGAAGAAAATTGGGCAGCGTGCAGGGATCACAGTCGTTTTCTCAGCCCCGGAAAAATTGGCAAAGCTCTGTAAGCGTGTAAACGCGCCTAAATCGCATCAGAGTTGTTGTTCTGTCGGGCACAGAAAACGGTTTGTGACATGCACAACTAATGTAGTCTACCAAATTCCCCTATCTTGCGGCAGTAAATATGTAGGACAAACGGGCAGGTGCTTAAACGATCGACTAAGAGAGCACTGTAACAACGTCCGCAGCACTGTACAAGGCCACTTGGGCATTCATTGCCGGGACTGCGGCTGCGTGCCTTTCTTTGAAGATACGCAAGTTTTAGCGAGACACTGCTCACAGCTCACCAGGGAAATTGTGGAAGCTGATTTCATCAGAAAACTTGGCAGTATGTGCGTTAGTGCGTCCTCAATCGCGCTGACCCCTGGTGAAGTCGCGTTTCTAAACAGATAGTAATCGTTATGCTTAACTTTTATTTTTTCAGGTGACCATGTGCTTAGTTCAATGACTTGCTGTTAGGACACCCCCTGTGACTGTCGTACATTTTCTGCGCATGCCTCTTCCTGTATATATACACACGATGGGCAACGCAATAAAATCGTTGGAAGTCAGCGCTGTGTATGTCGTCTATCGCTGTCCTTGTCCTTTGCGCTGTACGTTATTTTTTTGAGCAGGACTGGTACTCGACGTAACGTCGTCGAAGGTGGTTGTGTAGGCTTTCGACCCTCCACTGGCTCTTGATCCGCAGGCGGGCTAGCTGTCGAGATTCTTCGACACGGTGAAGACAGGCGGCGCCTTCCAGATACACTTCGTCGGTGACGTGCGGCAGCATGGCGTCGAAAGTCGTGGTCGAGTTCCTGCCGTAAACCAGCTTGTACGTACGGCGCGATCGGCGTTGTTTCTTGCACCGCCATGTTGTGAGCGAAGGTTACGTACGGGAGGATGGCACCCCACGTATTGTGTTCGACGTCGACATTCATCGCTAACATGTCGGTGAGCGTCTTGTTCAGACGTTCTTTAGGCCATTCGTCTGTGTGTGGTAAGCAGTTGTCCTCCTGTGCCTTGTCTGACTGTACTGCAGAATGGCTTGGATGAGCTCCGTTGTAAAGGCCGTTCCTCTGTCGGTGATGAGGACTTCTGGGGCGCCATGTCGTTGCAGGATGTTCTCGAAGAAAATTTCCGCTACTTCCGCTGCACTACTTTTGGGCAGGGCTTTCGTTTTGGCGTAGCTCGTAATGTAGTTGGCGGCCACGAAGATCGACTTGTTTACATATATTGATGTGGCAAAGGGTCCCAACAAATTCACCATAATCTGCTAAACCTGTGCGCCAGGGCGCTTGATCGGCTGCAGTAAACGTTAAAACGTGATGGCTTTGACGGTAGTGTCTTGCGCTGCTGGCAATCATTGGCTGTCGTGACGTTGCGGTCGACGTCAGTGGTCACGAGTGCGCAATAGTACTTCTCTTGTATTCTTGTGAGCGTACAGGAAAAACGAAGGTGCCCACTTCTGGCTGGCGTGTTGGGGGCCCAATGAGAAGGTAGTTTACGCGGATTGGGGGGAGGTTCTTTTTACGAGGACCGTCGTTGCGCAAGCAAAACGAAAACAACCCACGGCGAGATACCCTTAAGACAACGTCGGTATTGCCTTCTAAGTGGTCCACACGGCTTCATATCGCCGCATCTGCTCGTTGCTGTTCAGTGGTGTGAACTGCAGTTACTGTTTCTAGGAAGGCGTTGTTGTCGAGTTCGCCTTGCGGTTGCGGGCCAATAGGGGTGCGTGACAGGCAGTCGGCGTCAGTACGCTTTCTCCCAGACTTACCCACCAGGGTGATGTCAAATTTCTGGAGTCTGAGACTCCATCGCGCTAGTTGACCTCATGGATCATTTAATTTTGCCAGCCAACGCAAGCGTGTTGGTCGCTTACCATGTTGAAGCGCCTGCCTGATATGGAAGGCCGAAATTTCGCCGGAGCCCAAATGATCGCAAGACACTCTTTCCGTCGTAGAATAATTCGCTTCCGCTTTTCACTGTGGCCGGCTAGTGTAAGTTATTATGCTTTCAACTCCGTCATTTCTATGAACTAACACGTCACCGAGGCCTACGCTACTTGCGTCGGTGTTGATTTCCATCTCGGCGTCTTTGTCGAAGTGTGAAAGCACTGGTGGTGACTACAGCCGTCGTTACAGCTCCAAAAAGGCGTCGTATTTCAAAACTAAATCGGCAACCGCACCTCCATCGCTTGTTGCTCTTACTTTTCGGGGTAAGTGCTGACGGTAGTCGACAGGCGACGGCGACAGGTAGCGGCCGGGTGACGGCGAACTGGATGGTCGTCGAGGGCTTCACTGAGTGGCGGCAAGGTAGTGGGGGATTATTGTGAGGGCATTCGTTTTGCTGAGGGCTTGGAGTGTTCACGGCGAACCCTCGAAGTCGAATTTCACTGCATGGGTACCAGCGACCGTCGTAGTCCCATTTCACGGTATAGGCACCAGCGATAAACGTGATCCGCTTCTGCGCAGTGATAGCAGAGCGGATGGTGGTCGGCTTGCGCGCCAAGAGCCGGCCTTCCTTGGAAGGCTACGCTGTGCCACAGTACGGCTTTGTGGCAGCGGCGTGGAGGCGAAGGGGCACCATGGCGGGGGCCGATGGGGGATTATGTCATCGCGGCTGGCTGGAGTTTCGCCGATTGCGACTGCAACTGAGGAGCTTAAGTGGTCGCTGTAGCATCCTCTGGACCCCTTCAATGACCGAGGGCACCTGTGGTTGCTATGGCGGTTATATTATGTTGTATGCATTTACAAAGTTTTCTCAGTCGTCGTTGCCTTTCGCAAGAACTCAGCTATGGCTTTCGGCGGGTTGCGGATGAGTTCGGCGACTTCTTTTGCTTGACGCCCCGCATTAAGAAGCGCACTGTTTTTCTCCCGCGACATTTCTGGGTCCGCCTGCCGGAAAAGACTGGTCATCTCTTCCGTGAAGATCGCGATGGTCTTCTTGAGCAACTGGACTCGGTTTTATAGTGCAGTTTGGGCTCGCTCTTGGCCCACGACGCTTGTGAATGTCTGCAGGAAGCCGCTAAAGAACAGGTGCCACTTTGTTAAGATGGTTTCTCGATTCTGGAGCCACGTTCTGTCGGTTTCGTACACTGCAAAAAAGACATGGCGCAGCTTGTTGTTGCTCTTTTAATTGGTAAATTTCATTCCAGTGTAGCCAGCTCTCCGAGTCCTCATATATTTATCCGTGGAACGTTGGTGGTTCCCTGGGCTGCTGCAGCACGATTGATGCTGGCGAAACTGGGGCTTCCATTGTAGCTGCTTCCGTGGCCGTGCACTTCCTCGTCATTTGAAGTAGAAGTCCGTAGAATGGTAGCGAAACTTGCTGCCTTCGGCCATTTCTCTGGCACTTTGTAACGTTGCAGTTTTCCTCGGGTGTCGGGTTGGATCGCGGCTTCAAGGTGGCGTTCGTTACATGAATGCACGGGCACTTCCACCAGATGGTGAAACACGGCTGGAAAACCCTCAATAGTCTGTCTAAATTTTAATTGAGCGAACCTGTGCTAATAAAAGCAAGTTACACTCAAAGCACAACGATAGCTGCAAACGCAGCTGGTTATCGTCGAAAATTTGATCTGCCGGTGAAGCGCAATGTGCCGTGTCAGGCAATGACAATAACGTACTTGGAAATCTTGAAGAATGGTGCATAACAACGCCTCAAGCAAACACGTCTCACTGTGTGTTCTGCGTACTATGACGAGAAACAGCAGTTGCAGACGCAAGGTAACAGGTACCAGCAACTCACCACACTTATATTTTGCTAAACACTGAATAAATGAAACATTTTCGCCGTGAATTTCACCGCTATTTATTGTCAGTCAATGTAAACAGCACAGAACGCTTAGCTTACGATTACCCACAGTGCGTCGGAACCGGATAAGTGTTTGTCTGAGTAATTTTCTCACCAGCGCTTGCACAGACGCTTATCTCGTTAAGAATGATGTTCTGAAGTAAAAAAAAAAGTTTAGGATGCAGGCCGCTTCCGTTGGAAGCTTGTCTCTTGCCTCCTTCTTTTGCATGCCTTGCGCTATGTATATATACGGGAGCCCAGCGCAACTGGCTTACCACAGTTGCTAGAAAGCATTTTTTCTGGCTACGAGGTACGGTAGCTCATTTGTTACATACCAGCAACGCATTTGTCGCAAAAGCATGTCCAGTAGCTTTAAAGCCTTTTGGAAAAGCCAATTCGTTGCGTACAACCGCAGCAGCGCACAAAATGCACACAGTGAGAGAAAAAGAAACAGTGCTCCAGGATTGACGTATGTGGACACACGAGCAGTGCAGTGTGGACCACTGTTGTCGCTGTTATAGCGCCGGCTACTGCGCTGGTTTTTTGTGCCTTGTTGAAAGTTCTAATGCTTTTTGAGGCTAAATATGCACACCGTGTGCGTATGCAGGTGTAGAATTTGTCCCGCTTTAGGATATACCAGAATTCTAGGAACACGCTTTCTGAAGCGACCACAGTCCACGCCAGCGACGTGGAGAGCCGCCTGTGTATTACCATAAAGGTGTGGATTTATGACCGCCATGTCGACTACCAGCCTCAAGAAGAGTGAGTTCCGAAACCATGTGCTGCATTGAATTAGGGCAGTGAAGCTTGCACACCATGCTTCTAGCGCGTAGTAACGAACCACAGGCGATAATGCACAAGCCGGAGTTCTCTACGACGGAGTCCGCTGTGACAGAAAGTAGAGCTTTGGGAGATGTTAAGCCCGAAACCTATTTGAGTTTTGTGTTTCCTCGGTAAGTGCCTGCGCAAACTCGCTCTTATTTTTGTAAACCCTTTGGTATACGCATAACTTACGCATCGGTCTTCACAAGCCAGTTTTGTGTTACATGTGTTTGCCCCTTATACAAGTCCACAGACCAAGAGGCCTACTGGTCTATTTCACGCAAAAATGTTAGGGTGTTCTAGGTGCCAAAACCACGATCTAGTTATGTGGCACGAATTAAGTAGTGCAAGGACTCCGGAAATTCGGACCACCTGGGCTTTTTTAACGTGCACCCAAGTCTGCGTAGATGAGTGTTTTCGCATTTCGCCGCCATCTATTAAACGCAAGCCCTCGGCATGACAGATCGCTTTGTGCGCTGATATCCAAGGCCAGTGCAAGTATCGAGAATCAGTTTCCGATCTGATACGCCTCGACAACTCGGGTGGAAGCGCTGTGCGGGCTTTCGTTATGCTGGGCTTACGAGGAAATTATTTCACGGCTGCATTACTGAAAAAGCCGGGCGGTAGTAGTTTTGGGAACACCGGCTGCGTGTGCGTTGCGTGTCATATGAATGGTATAGTTATGTCTAACTGCGTAGTATTTTAGCTGAAACTGCAAATTTCAAAAATTGAGGCACCTGTTCTAGAAAAAAAAAATTGGCGTACCTGCGTTTTGATAGGTTCAGTAGGTCGACATCTTACAACCGATGCAGGGTTGTCGATGCAGAACGTCGCTATCGGCGAAATAGTTCGGCTGTAGGGGTCGGGCTGTGATCCTCTCTGGACACGTCTTGGGGAAGTCGATGGCTACCGGCTTGAAGTGGAGTCTGCCGTCTGCTGCTGGGTGAAGAGTTTGCGACGAAGACTGTAGCAGCGTCTGCGCGACGTGAAAAAGTCATTGCTTTTGAACATAGATGAAAAAAAAACGTAAACGTTCAACCACTGCATGATCTGATTCACTTACTTTCAAATGTTTTCCACACGAGAAAATAAGAATACGCGATTTAGCCATGGTTGAAACTGTACATGTGGCGTTCCGAACGAAATGGCACTTACATATTGACGGCATATCGACACATGCACTTGTTCATCTTTTTCCGGTGACCGCTTTTCAGCCGCTACCAAACGTTGAACCTTATCGCTCGGCGCAGGACGCGCCTCCATATGTCGTAAGTTTCTCGAATGGTATCAGCGGTTCTATTCGTTGTCTGTTGTCATGGCACGTTCTGTGACCAGATTGTACGCGCGACCAGAATTGTGCAGTGCGTTGTACAAGTTACACAGGCCCCTGCGATTATGCTGGTACGCTTAGCACGCTGATCAGATTTCGACCATCACCGACTGTGCTCACCGCTACGGTTTTACTTTCAATGTCACTTTCTGTTGTGGGGTCAGATCCGTCCAATAAAGAGTTTCACAGAGATTCACAGTTTTAGCTCCTGAGTTCATCGTCACTAGAACGTCGCATCTGGTAGAGGCGCTTTGCGTTCATGTACCGGACGCCCCCGCAAAGCTTTGGGACCGGCGAGAATCTTTATGAGAACGCCAGCGCCGCCCCACATCATCGAGCCAGCTGCAGGCTACAATATCTGTCCCCCGAGCAAGAACTTGTTCGTCAGATGAGAGATAAGTGCCACGACAGAAGCCACAATGGCAGCTTCAGTGACACTTACACCGAACGTGTTGCAGCAGCCCAGTGAACTACCGACCTCCCGCGGATCTTCATTCGATACGCGGAAAGGTGGGTGGAAACTTACGAAAAGGTCAGCGCGTTCAAGAACTCGAACTATGACGACAAGTTGCGTCATGTATAGTTCTCCGAAAGTAAGCCGCATAACCCCCCCTTCTCCTTCTCCCCCGCCCACGCCGCCACTCCTCAATCATGTTCCTAAAGCGACGCCAAACCAGTCCTGAGACTTGACAGCTATTCGGCGGTGAAAAACTAGACTGCTGTTGCAATATCATGGCCGAGGCGTCAAAGCGATCGCTCACCGGGTCTAGGAAAAGGCCGCTGAACTGATGGCATGAAAGAGCGTGATATTCTCCCCGCTAAGAGATGGCGGAATATTTTTGCCTTTCTCGTTATTTCGATGCTTGTTTCGAAATCTCAACGTGCTGCCGCTGGAAAGGTCGTACTGGTATCTTTTCAACGATCCACGTTTCACAGCCATCCCCCCAAGAATCGAAATTTCAATCAAGCCGTGCAATAACAGTTCAATCCGTAAGAAATAATAATGTGACCCTTTACCTCGTCGGTTTTTATCCTTAATGGTAGAGCACTTTTCGTGCAAAATTGGCAACGGAAGAAAAGAGTCGCTAAAAATTGAAAAATAAGCTCTATATGGAGAGAGTGAGCCGAGATAACAGCCAAACAGGAAGGAAAAGCAAAAATTAACAAATTTAGCCGTTGTTCGTGAAAATAGTTCTGCACGAAAGTCATTGTATTTAAAAAAGGAAATAGAGAAAATGCCGCTGGATGCTAAAATGCTGCCCTGTGTTTTGAATTACAATTGTACAGTTATCTCTCAAGCCCACTGACGTGGCCACTTCTCTGCTGTGCCTATGTAGATGTTTTTCTAAGCTTCCGCGAGGGCGTAGTGCGTCTAGAACCACAGCGTCCAGCGCTCTAAACGGTTGTACGGGACTTGTGGCCACGCCTCATTACACGACTTCAAGAAAAAGGATACGAGTCGGTTTTGGCACTCAACTTGGTAGAGAAGTAAACGAGGTGTACGAAAGAACTGTGATTGCTGCATAAATATATCGTTGTCGATGATTATTCCAGAGCTAATTATGAAAACAGTACCAGAAATCTTCATTTTGCACTTTCGCTTGTTTGCTTGTTCTTGGTTGTTTCCTCGCGGCGTTTCTTTCCCGCGCGAGCCAACTTGATGTAGTTCCTGGTTTGTCATGTAAAGGATAGGTGTACATCCCAGGCTTACTTGTGAAACACACCTCATTTTATTTCCCTTTAACGAGTGTACGCGCCTTTATAGCGAACGGTGGAAATTATTAACGTTTATGCAAGTAAAAGTACACCCCCCCTGCTCCTGTCTATGAAAAAAAAATGCTGGGTACGTGGCTGCTCGAAGCTAAGAATACGCAAAAAGACCTGATGACGCGAAGTACCAGACATTCATTGCAATGTAAGCCTAAGAACTACCAACCTTGATGTTACCCGCCATGGTTGCTCAGTAGCTATGGTGTTGGGCTGCTGAGCCCGATGTCGCGGGATCGAATCCTGGCCACGGCGGCCGCATTTCGATGGGGGCGAAATGCGAAAACACCCGTGTACTTAGATTTAGGCGCACGTTAAAGAACTCCAGGTCGTCCAAATTTCCGGAGTCCCCCACTACGATGTGCCTCATAATGAGAAAGTGGTTTTGGCACGTAAAACGCCATAATTCGTTTTTTAACCTTGATGTATTGGTTGATGGCCACAACGTCACTACTTTAGTCTGTATAGATCCGACTGCTCTGTCGGCGTTGGCCCCTTCCTTGGCCAAGTTGAGGAAAGTCATGAGTGCCTAAGAAGGCCCTCAAACCCCGGCAGCTGGAGGACACCTAATAACGCTGACCGGAATCTGCATGGCAAGGATTACAGTTTATGACCGGACTTACCCTGCGACCACTGTTGTTCTCCAACAATGCTCACGGGCCGTAATCCTCGGCATGTACATCCTGAGTCAACACAGCGCATTTATCGGCTTAAATTTGATAACTCTGTCGAGAAATCATGCGATACCACCGGAGGGTTCTCACAGTAATCGCGCCCTAAGTGTACCCGAAGACCGAGTCAGTAAACCACGTCGCGCCTGCATCATTATTTTCGTCGCCACAGAAGCAGCCGCAGGCATCAAAGCCATCGTCGAGAACAACCAACAGCTGCTGGTCGATTGTCAAATCGGTGTTGCAAACGGTGTCGCACAGTTCGGCCGAGGAAAAGCACAACTATTGATGACGAACTTCAGCCACGAACATAAACACCTGAACAATGGCGCGAATATGGCATACGTGGAAGAAGTTGCAGCAGTCAGCGATGCGTTTGTTCCCTTTTGAATTTTGCCGAAGATATAACGACGGCGCCTGGTCTTGAACCGCTTTGATATTGATCCATCTTTTCCCTGTAATAAGCAAGAACAGCTCAATGGTATCTTCCTGCTTTACAATGACTGCTTTTCGTCGTCATAAAGGATCCGAGAAAAATCAGTTGCTAAGCATCGCATAATAACCGAAAAATGCGCTCCACCCCTCCGCCAGTGCCTTTACCCTGTTTTGTGCACAAACATGAATATATATAAAACAACAAATTGACGAAAAGCTCCACGACGACATTATCCAGCTGTCGAAAAGCTTGTGGGCGTCTCTTGTATTCTTGGCGAAGAAGAAGGATAGAATTCTGCATTTCTGCGTTGGTTAGCATAGCCTGAACAAAATCACGAATGAGGTATACGCCCTCCCTGTGAGAGATGGTTCGAAAAATGACTGAAGGATGTGAAACTTTCGTTACCGAGAGAAACAAGGTAATTTGCATTTTGAGTGACTTTTAATAAAAGAATGAGCGAGGTGAAGCGAAGAGAAAAACTAGTAAAACATGTAACCACTACACACCTGAATAATAGAGCGAAAGTCCCATAGGATCAACTAGTAAGGTCTCAAAGAATTATGTCCCACGCCGCGATAAATAATGTTTGTGAATGTTCACCTTGTGGACGTCAATGTATTGTCGGCGGGTCGGTATATTCCGCTTCACGATGGCGCCAAGGATGAGCACGATGTGGTCGGACGGGTCATGGAAGGCCTAGGAACGAACAGCATAGAAGGCCTGTCACAGTCTGGTTCCACATAACCAACGGAAGGCCCAGGGCTGGAAATCGTACCGGTCCAAGTGCAGGGTAGCGTGGCGTGCTGAGGAACCGCCAGGTAAATGGAGTAACCAGGTAGCAGCTGGGCTCCGGGACGGGAGCCCGACGACCTCTTGCTGCCTGGCACTGCTCGCTTCTGATGATGAAGCTTTAATTCTGTGCTGTCCCTTGAGCTCTCCTCGGCACTTCTTTTTTCTTTTTCTCATTCCTCGCGTGTTGAATTGCTATTGGTCAAATTTGTTCGTTCGTCATTTTCGATCTTCTTCTTTTTCTTTACCTTCCATTCGCCACACAAATACCATACAAATACAATACAAATACAATACAAATACCTTTATTTCGACATCAGGGATGTTAGGGGTGCACCCAAAAAGCCTATGACTGGCATGACAGAGGGGCGCACCCCCGTACATGAAAACCGGCAGCAACAGAACACGGACAGAACAATAGTAATAAAAAAGACTACAGTGCATATATAAATATCATATTCAATAAATATTAGTGAACATCTTCTTGCAATAACAAATAAATGAAGGCGGCAGAATTAACACGAAACGCTCAGGAACACTAAAGAATGCAAAACGAAGAATAACCATAAGAGAAGAAAAAAAGAGGGAGGAGGTGCAAACTTGCAGTAAAAAACACCCGTATCGTTAGGTTTTCAGTGCTCATTGCGCCGATTAAGAAGAGTTGGAATCATAGGTCGGAGCATTTGACGACCGTAATTAGTACGAAAGGGTGGCACATGCCAGACGTCGTTGTTACGTGTTGTGTAGTAATTAGCTTTGGGCCGTAAGTTAGCTGTGTCATCAAAGAATGTGTCATTATTTTTCCGTTTTCTTTCATATCGTTTACTTAGCAATAAATTATATAGGTAATTAATTGGTGTTACTTTTAATGATGCGAAAAGAGGTTGAGTGTGAGCAGTAAACGGGGCATTCGCAATGATACGAATGACCTTTTTTGTATTTTCTGTAACTTCTATGTATTTGACCATGTTGTTGTACCCCACACCAGATGACAATATGAAAGGTTAAATAAAAATAGTGCATTATAAACTAAAAGTCCAACACTCAGAGGTAGTAGAGAGCGGACTCTGTATAACATGCCTGTGCATTTTGCAAGTTTTTTAACCAGATTGTCGATGTGTATGTCCCATGAAAGATTGCACTGCAGTGTCACACCTAGACACTTTACTGACTCCGCTATTTCAAAGCTTTGAAAACCAAGCGTTAGTGTAGGTAAGTGTTCTAGTGGTTTGTTCTTAGGTTTAAAATTACAGCTTTAGTTTTGGTAGCGTTAACTTTCAATAAAGATTTAGTACTCCATTTGACCAATTTGCGCAGAGTTTCATTAGCGTTTAATGTCAAGTCATGAAGTGTTTTAGCCCTAAAAAGTATGCTGACATCATCTGCATACATTATACATTTAGCGCTGTTGTCAATATTCACAATGTCGTTAATATAGATGTTAAAGAGTGTAGGTCCGAGAATACTGCCTTGCGGCACCCCAGAATGAATGGATCTAAAGTGCGATGAAGAATTGTTAATTACAACCCGTTGCTGGCGGTGCTCTAAATATGTTATTAAAAGCTGAAGGAATGTGCCGCGAAATCCATAGTGTTCAAGTTTCAGGAATTATACGTTGTGATTTATGGAGTCGAATGCTTTGGAAAAATCCACGAAAACCCCGAGAGTTAATTCTTTTCCTTCAAATGACTCTAATATAATTTCCTTCATGGTTAATAATGCTGTTTCTGTTGATTTTCCTGCGACAAAACCAAACTGGGAAGCTGATATGACTGTGTTTGTTAATAAAGCTTGTAATGCGCACTAGTAAAAGCTTTTCAAAACATTTCGAAAAAACTGGTAGGATCGTATAGGTCGGTAGTTGGAGAAATTATTTTCGTCTCCTCCTTTAAAAATTATGGTAATCTTGGCAACCTGAAGCTTTTTCGGGAATGTTCCTGAGGAAAATGCCAAGTTTATTATGTATTATAATATCGGTGCAAGTATGTGCGATGTGAACTTCGCTGGCAATATTTGGAGGTCGTCAATATCTTTACTTTTACTGTTTTTCAGCGATTGTAGGACCGACAGAACTTCGTTAGTTGTAACAGGCGTTAAAAACGCGGTTTCGCTAACCTTTTGACTCATGCTGCTTAGGTATTGGTTGGGCTGCGTGCCGTCTGCGATGGACACGAAGAAATCATTGAAAGCATCTACTAGTTGAGAACCGGATAAGTGAGTGCCATGTGTGACTATTTCATCTACTACAGTCTTCTTTTTTAAGTTGAGCAAATTGTTGAGCCTCCCCCAAACAATATCGGAGTGCCTTATTACTTCGTCGTTAAATTGGTTACTCATATAGTTCCTTTTGGCTTACCGATTAATACTGTTAGCTTTATTTCTCGCAGCCTTAAACTTCTTCAAATCGTCAATATCTTTTGTTTTTAGAAAGCGCTTAAAAAGTATGTTTTTAATTCGTACTGCCTTTAGGCATTCCTTGGTTATCCACGGCTTACGCGCCTTCAAAGCTCGCACTCTTGTTTTGTATGGAAACGTCTCACAATACAGCTGCTTATAGGTGGAAATAAAAGTACCATAAGCTACATCAACATTGGTTTCCTCATAGACGTTGCTCCAGTTTACTTGCGACAGTTTATCATAGAACGTTTGTAAAGTAGTCTGGTTTATGTCTTGAATACGCATAGCAAACCTTGTAGGTTTGTTAGGGGGAACTGTGTGATTTGTAATTGAATAAATTGGTAAGTGATCACTAAGATCAGCTGGCAGTGCACCGGATATTGACAATTCATCACATGAATTAGTAATGAAGGTGTCTAGTAACGTTGATATTTCGGGCGTAATGCGTGTTCGTTGATTTATGATATTGAAAAATGCGTTGGTCTCTAGTATAGTATAAAACTCTTGTTGAAGTGTTGACTTTCCAAGCAAGTTTATGTTCAAGTCGCCACCTAACATGAGTGTGTATTTATCATCATTTACCCAGCTGAAGTACTCGTCCGAAAAATGAAGAAATTTGTTACTGCTTCCCCTGGGTGGGCGGTAGATGACAGTAAAAAGCAAGGAATTAGATTTTCGGGTAAGTACCTCGTAGTCGTCGGTTACAACACAGAAATTGTCAAGTAATTCGCATTTTAAGAACTTTTTCGACAGCATCGCAACCCCCCCACCTCTCTTAGAGCTCCGGTTAAGGAAAAATGTGGAGTATTCAGGCAGATTAAGGACAGCAGAGTGGCTTTCGTACCCTGTCTCAGAGATCATGACAACGTCAAACGTAAAGCTAAAGCTGGAAAGAAGGGCACATATATCATCGCTTTTGTTTCGCGCTGATCGAGCATTCAGATGCAGAAACGAAATGTTACCGCTTTTTGTGTGATAACGTGTGCTCAACTCGTAACGTGTCAAGAGATCATAACTTGAAGCGTTCACTGAAGCCATGATCTCGGAGAAGCGGTATGTTGCAGTCTATTAACGATGGCCACACGAAGAAGCCAAAAGAGTTTAAAGAATGACGCTTTGAAAAAGAAATGCCAATGTAAACTGCAATGGGCATACTTATAGCATGTAACAGAGACAATTTTTTCACCACGTCTGTGCACAAGTTGTACACTTTATAGGGCACGGCATAAGAGTTAGTAAATTTTAAATCTACATCGAGGAAGAAGGCACTACAGACTATTTTAGTACAGCCATCACACAGGTATTTACAAACCTCATTATTGGTTAGTCTAGCATCGCTGGCAGAAACAAGGGTTAAGATGACGAAGCAGTAAATAGCTGTTTTAAATGGCAAAATGTCAAAGTATTTATACCGAAGTACACAAACAAGAGAAGTCATATTCATATGTTTCCAGTTGTTATACTGGTCAAGTAACATTCTATATTGGTGGTCCATGTGCTGATAAGAAAAACGCTTAAGCGACCTTCGCCAGGCCATCCTCACAGGTAACATGCAGGATTGAAGAGTTCTCACTTTTGCGCATTAAAATATTTCCTTGCGATACCCACACGTATTTCCAATTTTTCTCCTTTTTGAGCTTTCGAGCTTTACCCAGCAGCATCTTGTTCTCGACACACAAATGCTCATTTATGTACACGAGGTCACTTGTGTCAAATCCCAGTCTATCTGCTTTGAGAGTTTTCTTCCGTGCAGCTGACAGCAACTTTTCACGAGCAATGCTTGAGACGAACTTTAACATAACATTAGGTTTCTTCTTATCTTTCCAAGGCACACGATGAACTACATCAATGTCACCGTCAGTAACACTTGTGCCCAGACATTTTGCAATGTCCGCAACAGCCTTGCCTAGGTCCTCATTAGCTGCAACCGGAAGTCCTTGAATTTCAAGATTCATGCTTCTACTATATTGTTTCAACCCTCTTATCTCCTTCCTTGCCTGTTTAAGCTCCTCCCTCAGCTCTTCGTTCGCCGCGCGGCATTCCGCAGCTTCAGCCTTCATTTCAGCAAGTTCCTCCCTGCAACGTTCAATATCCCTCTTAAATTCTTCAAAACCATCATTCATGAACCCAACGGAACTACGAATGCCACCAAGTTCATTGTGGATTTCAGTACTTGAAGCATCAACCTTCGCTACATCTTTTTTTTTATTTCTGTGGCGAATGCATATAGCCTGACTACGAGCTCGGTGAGTACATTGACAACTTCTTTGATAGTGCTAGGTTGCTTTTCCAGAGCCTTTGCAACATCCCCCAGGGCACCCTGCTCAGTTTCCGACATTGCCAAATGGCGAAAACCAACAGCTAAAAGAGCACACTGAAGAAAATTCTACGACATCAAAGTGGACAGCTGTGGGAGCAGCAGCGACGAGACTGTCAGAGTTGTATCCAGGAAGCTTTATAAGAAAGATTTCGACCAACCTGAAAAATTGCAGGAAGCTAGTTAGGTCCAGTCCGTACGCCGTCGCCGCTGCTGCCAGAATGACCAAAATGCTCCGGCGAATACACCGCCCCCAGAGGAAGCGATAACAGTTCGCTGATTGCTTTAAACTTGCGTAGATTGCAGGCGCGTCGATTCGGTCACGTTGAGGTCATCTTGCAGAAAGCAAGTCTGCGATGCGTTGATGATAAACGCCCGATCCTCGAGCAGGCAGCAACACGGTCTTGGTACTTGCCGCTCACTTCAGAAGCACAAGCCTCAAACCTGAAAAATTGCCGGAAGCTAGTTAGGTCCAGTCCGTACGCCGTCGCCGCTGCTGCCAGAATCACGCAAGCATCATTGCCTCTTCGTCGTCTTCGTTGTAGTCACGTCGTTTCGGACAAGCACCACACAGCACCACGGACACCGCCTACCTCATCGGTATACCTCGCACAAGATAACTCCCCTCCCCCTGCTTCTTTGTCAAACATGTCTTGAACTGGATTCGAAGCTTTTTAACTGACCGCATGCAATTTTTTTCCGCTAATGGCTTCTCATCATCCTACTCACACGTTCTTTCAGGAGTACCTCAAGGCACTGTTCTTGGACCGTTGCTGTTTCTAATATACATTAACGACTTGCCTTCCACAGTAACATCTAGTATCCGCCTTTTCGCGGGTGATTGCGTACTCTACCGCCCCATAACTAACGCCGAGGATGCTTACATCCTCCAAAATGACCTGGATAACATACAGCAGTGGTGCACAAGGTGGCTAATGTCCCTAAATACTACAAAGACCTTACAAATTTCTTTTCACCGCCACCGAAATTATACTCCGCCTACTTATAAAATTAACGATACTGCCATTATTTCCACGAACTCTTTTAAGTATCTTGGCATTAACCTTGCTAGTGACTTATCATGGTCTTGCCACATTAACCTTATAATAAATTTATATAATCAAGCAGTTGGGTATCTCCATCGTAACTTGCTCATGACACCTTCTTCCTTAAAATTACTAGCTTATAAAAGATTTGTGCTACCTAAACTTGAATAAGCTTGCGCAATATTTGACCCCCATCAGTCTAACCTTATCTCAGCCGTTGAATCTGTTCAGAATCGTGCCACTAACTCTATTCTTTCAAACTACTCCCGATACTCTAGCACATCCGCCTTGAAGTTGCAACTAAAACTCCCTTCTTTCGCTTCCCGTCACCAAATTTCACGTGTCTGCCTTTATCGCAGGTTTTTTCCATTGTTCGCCCCGTGACAGCAAGCTCATCCTACCAGTACGTCGAACACCCCGCACAGGCCATCCAAACAGCGTCATCCCGCATCCTTTCCGAACAACTACATTTCAGAAATCATTTTTATCCACCCAGCTCGCAACTGGAATAACCTTCCCTGCGACTTAGCACTAATCCCTGATCCAGCCCATTTCAATATTGCCATCGAGGAAGCCATGTCATCGTCATGATTCTCATGTACATTCATTGTTAACCGCCGTTCTTGCGCCCACCCCTCATGTAATGTACCGCCAGGGACCCTTGAGGTTTAAATAAAGAAAATAAAAAATAAAAAACTCTCCTAAACGGACGTGAGGCAGGAAACACAATCCATGTACTAATTCCCTTAAATGTAGACTGAGGCACAAATTATTTCACACGGGCAATAAGTCAGTCCACAGCAGTCAACAAATAAGAACAGTCTTATATTATCTGTCACAACCTTAGCGCCTGTGGTTACAACCAACTGTGATTGTGCCTGTTCCCCCCCTCCCCAAATTCTGAGTTAGCGTTGAAAGAAGGGCTTCAGGCGCATCACATTGGCTAGTTCAGGCCGTGAGCGGCAGCGCTGTGATTGCAGAATAGCGTCTGGCACGACTTCATGTCCTGTGTGGGAATACGTCACGTGATCTTGTAGGGTCCGAAATAGTGTCGCAAAAGCTTCTCGCTAACTATTCGCCGGCGTATTGAAGTCCAAACCCAAAGAAGGTCGCAGGACTGGCACTCGACGTAACGTCGTCGAAGATTGTAGTGTCGGCTTTCGGTCCTCCGCTGGTTCTTGATCGGCAGGCGGGTGAGCTGTCGGGCTTCATCGACGCGGTGAAGGTAGGCGGCGACTTCCAGAAAAACTTCGTCGGTGACGTGCGGCAGCATGGCGTCGAGAGTCGTGGCCGAGTTCCTGCCGCAAGCCAGCTTACGGTGCGATCTGCGCTGTTTCTCGCACAGCCATGTTGTGAGCGAAGGTTGCGAACGGGAGGACGGCATTGCACGTATTGTGTTCGATGTCGACATACATCGCTAACATGTCGGTGAGCGTCTTGTTCACGCGTTCTCTAGGCCGTTCGTCTGCGCCTTGTAGGCAGTGGTCCTCCTGTGACTTGCCTGGCTGTATTGCAGAATGGCTTGGGTGGGCTCCGCTTTAAAGGCCGTTCTTCTGTCGGTGATGAGGGCTTTTGGGGCGCCATGTCGCAGCAGGATGTTCACGACGAAAAATTTCGCTTCTTCCGCTGCACTACTTTAGGACAGGGCTTTCGTTTTGGCGCAGCGCGTAAGGTAGTCTGTGGCCACGACGATCCACTTGCTTACAGATATTGATGTCGGAAATGGTCCCGGCGAATTCACCACAATCTCCTGAAAGTGTCGGCAAGGACGCTCGATCAGCTGTAGTAAACGTGATGGCCTTGTCGTTGGTGTTTTTCGTCGCTGGCTATCACGGCCTGTCTTGAGGTAGCAGGCGACGTCAGTGGTCATGAGTGGTAATAGTACTTGTATTTTTGCGAGCCTACGGGAAAACCCAAGGTGCCCGGCTCTTTGATGGTCGTGCAAGACTTCTGGCCGGAGTGCTGCTGGCACAACGACAAGGTAGTTTGCACGGAGTGGGGAGAAGTTCTTTTTACGAGGAAATAGTTGCGCAAGGAAAACGAAAACTAAACGAAACAAAGAACTCGGTGTCTAGGAGGGAGAAACGATCTACGCGAGCCAAACGTCGTGATCGGCACGGATAGCCAGGCGGCGACGCGCCATGAAGGTGGACCCGATCATGGGGCTGACGCCTCGATGGGACCGTACACTATCTCTCTTGGGAGCACCATGCAGGCGCATGACTCCTCGCCAGCAGCACGGCACATATCGCAGGGGACCTTTCCCACCAGCCGCGCTACGGCACCGCGATCACTTCAGAGCGGCCCCGCATTAGCGCGCTGTGAGCGGAAAGAGGAGCCGCGTCGCATAAACAGGAGGGTTCGAGTGACGCACGCTGGGAGTTGCAAGGGGAGAGAGCGGGAAAAGTTATTAAACGCAAAGGTATTGGGGCATTCTCGCACCGGTCTCCGCAGGGTGTCCGCAATGCGCTCAAACGACACGAAGGCAAGATGGATGGATGGATGGATAGATGGATGGATGTTATGAGCGTCCCCTTTGGAACGGGATGGAAGGTTGCGCCACCAAGCTCCTGCTATTACACTGCCTAATGTCCTTACCTAAGTTAAACAAAAAAGCACTATAAACTACCCCACCCAAATTTTCTGATCCCCTATTTCGAACTGTGCTTTTGTACGTCTCCGCTTTTTTGTCTTTTCCCTACTTTTCTTCCACCAATCCTCTAATCGCCTCTTACTAATGCCTAATACGGACATGTTTACTTTTCCAGTGCTCTCGCTGAATCCAAGTGCTTCAAGGAGGCCAGTGGCGCCTAATCGACCGCTGGGTAGACGTCTTCACATTCTTATAAAAATGCTCCATATTCTCTCTAGCTTCACCGCAGCAAGCACATGCTTCTTCCGTTTAATATCTTGCTTTTATAGGTGCGTGTTCTAAGGCATGCCGATCTTGCTTTGAGAAGTAATCAGCTTCCCTTTGAGTTATCATAAATTGTTTCTTTCCTGATTTCATTTTTCCTCTTAAGTGGTTACTCATGGCAGTTTTCTTTGCCATTGCTGCCACCTTATGAGATCATTTCAGGCTCTCTTATTTTCCGCTTGACCTTATTTGTTGCTGTGTTGCCCACTCTACAGTCCGAATACTTGCCGGTAAGCTTCCTAATTCTTTTCCTCCACTGTGAATCAATGTTTTCCCTGTACAGGCACCTGAACACTCTCCCAGCTCCTTTACTTTCTTCCATATTCCTCAGCCGTTCTTCACACTCAATTTTACTGCGCACTTCCCTCACTTCAAAGCTAGTCCAGCCCATATCACCATGCACAGCTTCAGCTTCAACACAGCTTCAGCACAGCTTCAAAAGCGGGCGAGTGGCGCGCCACCTGTCGCTAGATAGCTCTGCGTGTGCGCCAAGCGCAGAATAAATGTAGCGGAAACGTATTCGCTATTCGTGTAACTGCGACTTCTGTAATTTATATGCTTATAATTACCAATATGCACCGCAACATAAGGCAACACCTCATTCACTAGAGACGCTTTTGTCGTGTTTCGAACCATCGAACTCATGGCTGAGTGGTAGCATCTCTGTCTCACACTCCGGAGGCCCTGGTACGATTTCCACCCAGCCCATGTTGTAAGTTGTTTTTATTTATGAATTACCTTCCTCCATTTTGCGCTCACAGCCAAAGCCGCCGACGACACCCGCTTTTCTGGGACACGAGCTCCGTAACGCTGTTACGTTAATACAAGGCGAAATACCCTAAGGGCAACGTCGGTGTATCCTTGTAAGTGCTCGACAAGGCTTCATAACTCTGCATTTGCTCGTTGCTATTGGGCGGTGTTGTCTGCAGTTATTGTTCCTTGAAAGGCGTCGTTGTCGAGTTCGCCTTCCAGTGGCGTGTCAATAGGGGTGCGCGACAGGCAGTCGCCGTCAGAATGCTTCCTCCCGGACTTGCGCATCACGGCGATGTCAAATTTCTAGTGTTTGAGACTCCATCGTGCTACTTGACCTGATGGATCCTTTAAGCTTGCTAGTCAACGCAAGCGAGCTGGTCGCTTATCACTTTTAAGCGCCTGCCGCATATGGAAGGTCGAAATTTCACCGTAACCCAAATGTCCGCAAGACAGTCTTTCTCCATCGTAGAATAATCCGCATGCGCTTTTGACAGTGACAGGCTAGCGGAAGCTAATTATGCTTTCTACTCTGTCCTTTCTATAAACTAGCACGGCACCGAGGCCTACGCTGCTTGCGTCGGTGTTCATTTCCGTCTCGGCGTCTTCGTCGAAGTGTTAAAGCACCGGTGGTGACTGCAGCCGTCGTTGCAGCTCATAAAAGGCGTCGTCTTGCAAAACTGAAAACAGCAAGCGCATTTCCATCGGCTGCTGGTTTTAGTTTTCCGGATAAGGGCTGACGGACCGGCCCCCGGCTTGGCCTGTGTATGGTCGGTGCTACGGTGACAGGTAACGGCCTGGGGACGGCGAACAGGATTGTCGTCGAGGGCTCCACTGAGTTACGGCGAGGTAGTGGGTGATATCGTGAGGGCGTTTACCTTGCTGAAGGAGTGGAGCGTAGACGGCGGACCCTGGTAGTCCCATTTTACGGTATGGGCACAAGCGATAAACGTGAACCGCTTCTCCGCAGTGATAGCAGAACGGTTGGTGGTCGGGTGTGCCCCAAGCGCCGGTCTTCCTTGGGATGCTGCGCTGGGCCACTGTCGAGCTTTCTGGCAGCGGCGGTGGTGGAAGACGGAACTCTGGTGCTGCAGGACCCTGGTGTGGGCGCGGAGGGGTACCATGGAGGCGGGTGACGGTAACTTATGTCATAGCGTCTGGCTAGAGTTGCGGCGATTGCGGCTGCAAATGACATATTCTAAGTGATCGTTGTAGTTCCTCCTGGACCTCCTCAGTGACCGAGGCCATTTGTAGTTGTGACGGAGGCAAGATATTGGGCACTTCTTCACGAACAGTGGTCCTGATGGTCTCTTGGAGGCCATCGGAACCAAATGCTTGGATGGCGCCCTGCGGCGTCGTGAGCACTTGGCGTTCATCTAGCGCGCATTTATCAAGTTTTCTCAGTCGTTGTTTCCTCTCTGAAGAACTCAGCTATGGTCTTGGTGGGGTTGCGGATCAGTTCGGCGTAAATTTCTTGCTTGACGCCCCGCACCAAGACGCGGACTTTTTTTTTTATTTCTGGAACATCCTGCCAGAAAGAACAGGTCATCTCTCCCGTGAAGATCGCGATGGTCTCATTGAGCAGCTGGGCTCGGCTTTCTAGTTGATTTTGCGTTCGCTGTTTGGCTATGACGTTTGTGAATGTCTGCAGGAAGTAGCTGCACAACAGGTGCCACTTTGTTAAGATGGTTTCTCGATTCTGGAGGCATATCCTGGCGGCGTCTTACAATGCGAAAATGACATGGTGCAGCTTGTCGTTGCTCTTTTAATTAGTAAATTTCATACCTCTCCAGCCATATTTCCGGGTCCACATATGTTTATCCCTGGTACGTCGGCGTTCCCCAGGGCTGCTGCAGCACGATTGGTGTTGGCGACGCTGGGGCTGCCCTTGTAGCTGATGTCATGGCCGTGCACTTCCTCGTCTTTTCAAGTAGAAATCTGTACTGCGGTAGCAGTCCTTGCTGCCTTCGGCCATCTCTCTGCTACTTGGTAACGTTGGTGTTGCCCTCGGGTGTCGGGCTTGGATCGCGGCTTCGCGGTGGCGTTCGTTACATGAACGCACGGGCACCTTCACCAGATGGCGAAACACAGCAGCAAAAGTGTCATTAGTTTCACTAAATTGTCAATTTGCGAACATGGACCCTGCAAGTTACACTCAAAGCACAACGATGGCTGCAAACACAGCCGGTTATCGTCGAAAAATTGATCTGCCGGTGAAGCGCAATGTGTCGTGTGAGGTAGTGAGAATAACCTACTTGGAAGTTTTGAAGAATGCCGCATAAGAACGCCTCAAGCAAACACGTCTCACTGTGTGTTCGGTGTATAATGACGACAAACAATAGTGGCAGACGCAAGGTAACAGGCACCAGCAACTCACCACACTCATATTTTGCTAACACTGAAGAAATGAAACATATGGGCCCTTAATATCACCGCTAGTTATCGTTAGTCAAAGCAAGCAACACAGAACGCTTGGCTTACGTCGATTTCCACAGTGAGTCGGATCCGTGTAATATTTTGTCTGAGTAATTTTCTCACCAGCGCTTGCACAGACGCTTATCTCGTTAAGAGTGATGATGTTCTCAAGTAAAAAAAAAAAGTTTAGGATGCATGCCGCTACCGTTGGAAGTTTCGCCAAGTCCTTTGCGCCCTTGTTTTGAATGCCTTACGCCATGGATATATCTATAGGAGCATAGTGCAACTGGCTTAGCACAGTTGCTGTAAAGTATTTTCTCTGCCTACGAGGTACGGTAGCTTGCGTTATTACTTACACCACATATGCAGCACAGGGGAACTGGCATAGAAGCTTTGATGCGTAGCGCCAACTATACAGCCATTGAACAGCGAGGACTCGAGAGACTCAACTGCGTAAATGGCTAATGACGCCTTGTCTTCACAAAGAGAGACTTTACTTGGAGAACTAACGTCAGCTATTGTTCCGTATAAACCTTCAAGTTCTTTTCGCTTGCACCATTATTTCTGTAACGCAGTTGCCGCAAAAAGCATTTCCAGTAGCTTTATAGACTAAGCATAGAGTCCACTTTTTGGACAAGCCTATTCGCTGCGTACAACGGAAGCAGCGCACAAAATTCACACCGTGAGAGAGAGAGAGAGAGAGAGAAAAAGAAACAGTACCTCAGGATTGACGTATCTGGACACACGTGCAGAGCAGTGTGGACCACTGTTGTCACTGTTCTAGCGCTGGTTACTACGCTCTCACCTTATGCCTGGTTGAATGTTTTAATGCTTCGTCAGGCGCAATATGTACACCACGTCTGTATGCAGGCGTAATTAGAGTTCCTCTATAGGATATACGAGAATTCTAGGACCACACTTTCTGAAGTGACCACAGTCCATGCCAGCGACGTGGAGAGCCGCCTGTGTACTACCATAAAGGTGTGGATCTATGACCGCCATATTGACAACCAGCCTCAAGAAGAGGGAGTTCCGAAGCCATGTGCTGCGTTGAATTAGGGCAGTGTATTTTGTACACCATGCTTTTAGCGCGTAGTAACGAACCATAGGCGATCATGCACAAGCCGGAGTTCTCTACGACGGAGTCCGCTGTGACAGAAAGTAGAGCTTTGGGAGATGTTAAGCCCGAAACCTATTTGAGTTTTGTGTTTCCTCGGTAAGTGCCTGCGCAAACTCGCTCTTAATTCTGTAAACTTGTTCGTATACGCATACCTTCCGCATCGGTTCTTCGCAAGCCAGTTTCGTGCTACATGTGCTTGCCCCTTGTACAAGTCCACAGCCCAAGAGGCCTACTGGTGTATATCACGGAAAAATATTATGGTGCTTTACATGCCAAAATCACGATCTGATTATGAGGCACGAAGTAGTGGGGGACTCCGGCTTTTTGGAGCACCTGGAATTTTTTTACGTGCACCCAAGTCTGCGTAGACGAGTGTTTTCGCATTTCGCCCCCATCTACTAAACGCAAGCTCTCGGCATGACAGATCGCTTTGTGCGCTGATATCCAAGCCCCGTGCAAGTATCGAGAATAAGTTTCCGATCTGATACGCTTCGATAGCTTGGTTGGAAGCGCTTTTCGGGCTTTCGTTATGCTGGGCTTACGAGGAAATTATTTCACGGCTTCATTACTGAAAAACCCAGGCGGTAGTAGTTTTGGGAACACCGGCTGCGTGTGCGTTGCGTGTCATATGAATGGTATAGTTATGTCTAACTGCGTAGTATTTTAGCTGAAACTGCAAATTTCAAAATTTGAGGCACCTGTTCTAGAAACAAAAAGAAATTGGCATACCTGCGTTTTGATAGGTTCAGCAAGTCGACGTCTTACGACTGATGCAGGGTTGTCAATGCGGAACGTCGCTATTGGCGAAATAGTTCGGCTGTAGGGGTCGGGCTGTGATCCTCTTTGGCCATGTCTTGGGGAAGTCGATGGCTACCGGCTGGAAGTAGAGTCTGCCGTCTGCTGCTGGGTGAAGAATTTGCGACGAAGACTGTAGCAGCGCCTGCGCGACGTGAAAAAGCCCTTTCGTTTGAATATAAATGAAAAAAGTAAGCGTTCAACCATCGCATGATCTGATTCACTTATTTTAAAATGTTTTCCACACGAAAAAACAAGAATGTGCAATTTAGCCACGGATGAAACTGTACATGTGGCATTCCAAATGAAATGGCGCTTACAGATTGACGGCATATCGACACATGCACTTGTTCATCCTTTTCCGGTGAGCGCATTTCACTCGCTACCAAATGTTGAACGTTATCGCTCGGTGGAGGACGCGCCTCCATACATCGGAAGTTTCTCGAATGGTATCGGTGGTTCTATTCGTTGTCTGTTGTCATGGCACGTTGTCTGACCAGATTGTACGCGCGACCCGATTTCTGCAGTGCGGTATACAAGGTATACGCATGCACCAGCGATTATGCTGGCACGCTTAGCACGCTGATCAGATTTCGACGATCGCCGACTGTGCTCACCGCTATCGTACTTTGAGTGTCACTTTCTGTTGTGGGCTCAGATCCGTCCACTAAAGAGTTATTTTCATGATTCGCTGTTTTCGCTCCTTAGTTCATCGTCACTAGAACGTGGCATCTGGTAGAGGTGCTTTGCGTTCATGTACAAGGTGGTCCTTCATAAAAGGGAACACGAGAGCGCATGGCCTGTGCTCTGCGGAGGCTGCTTAGAGTGCCATCAACAGGCAACAAAGGGAAGTGCGCACGCTTGTAGCGCCATCTACTGGCGGCCAGAATAAGCAGACACGGCTGATAGGCAAGCGGGTCTGGACTGCCTCCCACGTCAGGTGGATGCGCAACAGGCGGGGCATGCAACACAGCGTCTGCTGCTAGCAAACCGCACCTGTTACGCTAGCACCTTGGAAACATGGAAAGATCAACATATGCCCGCTAGGTAATAGGCAATCCCAGCGTACTTTAATGCGCAAGCATTCTTTGGGGAGTACCGTACCAAGATGGGCCCTCCACGCGAAATTTGTAATGCCTTGCATCTGGCTGAAAATGCGTGAAATTGCGACGTTACGACATTTATATTTATAAAGCTTATAGTAGTGTAAATGTAGATGATTGGTAGCTTTATCAGTGATGAGGAAGAATTGAAAAAAGATTGATTAGAGAGTATAACCATACAGATACATAGGGTCCACAGAAAATCCATTGTGAAGCCTATAGTAGGGCGGGGCCAACTTGAAATTTTGGTTTGGTTTGAAAAAAATTTTGGTTTGGTTGAAACTTGAAATTTTGGTTTTGAAAACGAAAAGCATCAACCTAAGGAGGTGGAGTTGCTGTACGTCGAAATGCCGAAGACAATCCGCCGACGTCGACAACGTAGCATCGACGTGCCGCCATCCCTACAAAGCTTCGAAGCCAAGAATACGCGAACCAAGGAAGACCTGACGACGTGACGTACCAGACATTTACTGCAATGTAACGCCAAGAACTACCGGCCTTGATGTTCTGGTAGAGGATCACGACGTAACTACTTTAGGCATTGCAGCAGCCGACTTTCTGTCGTCAGTGCACCCTTTCTTGGCCGACAAGATGATGAAAGTCACGAGTGCCTCTAGGCTTCTGGAGGGCCCGTAATAACGCTGACCGGAATCTGCATAGAAACAGTTCATTACCGGACCTACCCTGCCACCGTCGTTGTCCGGCTACAATGCTGACGGGACGTAATTCTCGACATCTATACGTCCTGAGTCAACAGGGTGCAGTCATCGACCTAAAATTGATAACTCTGTCGACAAACCAAGCGATACTACTGAAGGGGACTCTAGTTGGAGACCGAATCAGTATCGCGCCGCGCCAGCATGGTTTCCGTCGCCGCAGAAGCAGCCGGTGACATGAATGCCATCGTCGAGAATGACGAACAGCTGCTGGGTGATTGGTAATTGCAAATGGTAACGCACAGTTACGCCGAGGAAAAGTACAAGTATTGGTGACGAACTTCAGCCACGAACATAAGCACCTGAACTGTGGCACAAAGATCGCATGCCTGGGAGAAGTCACAGCAGTCAGCAGGCACGTACCCAGGTGGGGGAGCCCGGGTCCCCCTCCCGAAATCAGATGGCATACACCCCCCCCCCTCGCCACCCACGCGACCACTCCTCACACATTCCTAAAGCGCTGCCAGATCGATGTTGAGACTTGGCAGCTATTCATCGGTCAGCATTATGCTGGCTTTTTCACTCCTTTTGGATGGCGGTAGTTATCAACATCTCTTGGGATGTGAAGGCCAGTTTTCTCATAGATTCGGCGCCCGCGAGATTAACTCGAGATGCGTTCATTTGTCACCATCCATTCAGCTGTCACGTGCATAGCTGTTGCTTTTGTTATTTCAACCTTCTTTGTTTAGGCTCATCCTGGGACCAGGAAAGGGATGCGGCTGTTAGTCAGCTGGTCTGTACTCTCGTGGAACGAGTTGCGGGCGGTGAAAACGCCAATTGCGTTTAACGTTTCCTTTTGATTCATTATTTCCTTGAATGACAGCTCGTCGCGATGCTGGCAGATGCCCGGAATCATATACACGTGATATGGGTTAGATAAGGTGAGAAATAAAATTATGTGAAACAGCGTCCATCACGAAAACCTGCAATAACCCTCAAACCCATAATCAAGATGACTGTCGCCCGTTACCTCGTCTGGTTTTTCCCTAATTGTATAGCACTTTTCGTGCAAAATTGGCAACTGGAAACAAAAATTGCAAGGAGTTGAGAAATCAAGCGACCTACTAAGGGAGAGAGCCAAGGCAACAAACAAACAGCAAGGAAAAGAGAATTTAACAACAAATATAACAAATATAACCGCTACTTCATAAAATATTCATGGATCAACATCTTTTTATTTAAATAGGAAGTAGAGAAAACGCCGTCGGAAGCGGAGAACAATTACGTGTTTTGAATGACGCTTTTACAGTTATCGGTCGAACCACCTCACGTAGCCACTTCTCTATTGTGCTTCTGTGGGTGTTTTTCTAACCTTTCGCGGTGGGCGCAGTACGTCTACAATCGCAGTATCCTGCGCTCTACGCGGTTGTATGGGACTGGCGGCCACACAGCGGTACGCAACTTCCCAAATAACAACACGAGTCTTTTCGCACTTGGAGCAGTAAACGAGGAATCCAAAACAGCTGTGATTGTTCCGCAAATATATACTTCGCTGTAATTCTTCCAGAGCTAATAAAAAAAATGCTACTAAAGTCGGAGACAACTTAAGTCTACAGTGAAGCCTCGCCCACGCCCTCATTACAACCAGACACTGTTCCTCCACGAGGCTGGAAATAGTCCGTACTTCAAACTTTTCCTGTTACCCAAATAAGGCGGTAACCACAAAAAAGTAAAATTATTAGCGCTTAATTTTACACGTTTTCCCTCGCCTATTACAGTGGAATGACGAAAGCCCAATTCTTTATTGAACTGAAATGCTTGCTTCGCTGCAACTATTTGTTGTCAAGCTTCACTCCAGTTGGCAGTGAAGTTTCATGAGTAAACCGGCTCAGCAGTGAAAACAACTGTACCGCAGACTTTTGAAGAGTGAAATATACTCAGACTCCGTACACTTTGTCCATGTCTGCTGCATACCTCATTGGTTCCGCCGATGGAAAAACTCTTCAAGAACAGCGGACGATCCGGAGCTATCAAGCACGACGCCATTTTAATAAGGCCGCATGACGATGATTTTGTTTGCTTCTGTGATTAACTGGCGGAGTAATATTGCTACATGCGTGTGGTATTTGTTTGAACGAGGCGCGCGGGTGCCATCACTCCAGAAAAGAGGCGGAAGAAGGAACTGGGCTCGCGCTGTGAATCTAACCGGTCAGCGCTGCAAGCGTTGTTGTAAATATAACCTATAAATAGTTTCTCGTCTTACTGACTCGTCTTTCGCGTAAGAATATCTACAGAAGTTCTGCAGCTACCTTAATTCTACACAAGAAAAGCAGGGCGATACCTATAGAGAAAGGGGTCAGACAGGGAGACACAATTTCTCCAAAGCTATTCACCGCTTGCTAAGAAGAATTCAAGCTATTAAGCTGGGAAGGCTTAGGAGTAAAGATCGACGGCGAATATCTCAGCAACCTTCGGTTTGCCGATGACGATGTTCTATTCAACAACAATGCAGACAAGTTACAACAAATCATTGGAGACCTTAACAGAGAGAGTGTAAGAGTGGGGTTGGATATTAATATACAGAAGATAAAGATAATGATAAATAGCCGGGCAAAGGAACAAGAGATCAGGATCACCAGTATGCCTCTAGAGACTGCGAAGGAGCACACTTACCTAGGTCAGTGCATCACAGGGAACAGATTATGAGAAGGAAATTCACAGAAGAATAAAAATTGGCTTGATCGCATACGGCAGACATTGCCAGCTCCTGACTGGAAGCTTGCCATTATCATTGAAAAGTAAGATGTGCAATCAGTGCATTTTGCCAATGCTGACATATGGGGCAGAGAGTCGGAGACTGACAAAGATGTTTGAGAGCAAGGACCACGCAAAGAGCGATGGAACGAAGATTGCTAGGCATAACATTAAGATACAGAAAGACAGTTGTTTGGATCAGAGAGCAAACGGGTATAGACGATATTCTAATTGACATCAAGAGGAAAAAATGGAGCTGGGCAGGTCATGTAATGCGCTGGTTAGATAACCGTTGGACCATTAGGGTTGCAGAATGGGTACCAAGAGAAGGAAAACGCAATCGAGGATAACAAAAGACAAGGTGGAGCGATGAAATTAGGAAATACGCGGGCGCTAGTTGGAATCGGTTGGCGCAGGACAGGGGTAATTGGAGATCGCAGGGAGAGGCCTTTGTTCTGCAGTGGACTTAAAACAGGCTGATGATGATGATGATGATGACGACGACCACGACGACGACGACGATGATGTTGTTGTTGTTGATGATGATGATGAAGGTGGTGGGCCCCCTCCAAAAAAAAAATCCTGGGTATGTGCCTGGCAGTCAGTGATGTGATGCGCTTGTTCTCCTTTGAATATTGCTGAGGATATAACGAGGGCGCGTGGTCTTGAACCACACTTTAATATTGATAAATCTTTTCCCTGTTATAAGCAAGAACAGCTCAACGGTATCCTTCAGCTATGAAAGGACTGCTTCTCGTCGTCATCAAGGATCCGACAAACATCAGTTGCTAAGCATTGCATAATGACCGGACATGTGGTCCACCACTCCGCCACACCCCTTACTCAGTTTCCACGCGCAAATATGATGCTATATAAGTATCAAATCGGCGAAATTCTCCACGACGACATCATCCAGCTGTCGAAAAGTCTGTGGGCGTATCCTGTAGTCATCGCGAAGAAGGAGGCTAGAATTCTGCATTTCTGCATCGATTGGCACAGGATGAACAAAATCGCGAAGGACGTATACGGCCTCCTTGTGGGGGATGGCTCGAAAAAATTACTAACGGATGCGAAACTTTCGTTACCGAGAAGAACTAAGGCATTGGCATTTTTAGTGACTTTTAATAAAAGACTGAGCGAGGTCAAAGTGACTGCGTCAGAGAAACACTAGGAAAACAATTAATTACTAGACACTTGACGATTAGAACTAAAATCCCGGGGAATCAAGCACTAAAGTCTCACAGAGTATCGCTTGCTGCTCTTACTTTGAGGGATAAGGGCAGACGGTAGTCGACAGGCGACGGCGACAGGTAGCGGCCGGGTGACGGTGAAGTGGATAGTCGTCGACGGCTTCACTGAGTGGCGGCAAGCTAGTGGGGGATTATTGTGAGGGCATTCGTTTTGCTGAGGGCTTGGAGTGTTCACGGCGAACCCTCGAAGTCGAATTTCACTGCATGGGTACCAGCGACCCTCGTAGTCCCATTTCACGATATAGGCACCAGCGATAAACGTGACCGCTTCTGCGCAGTGATAGCAGAGTGGATGGTGGTCGGGTTGCGCGCCAAGAGCCGGCCTTCCTTGGAAGGCTACGCTGTGCCACAGTACGGCTTTGTGGCAGCGGCGTGGAGGCGAAGGGGCACCATGGCGGGGGCCGATGGTGGATTATGTCATCGCGATTGGCTGGAGTTGCACCGCTTGCGACTGCAACTGAGGAGCTTAAGTGGTCGCTGTAGCTCGCCCTGGACCCCTTCAGTGACCGAGGGCACCGGTGGTTGCTACGAAGGCAAGATGTTGCGCAGTTCTTCACGCACTATGGTCTTGATGGTCTCTTGGAGGTCATCGGAGCCCAGTGCTTGCATGGGGCCCTGCGGCGTCGTGAGCACTTGGCGGTTATATTATGTTGTACGCATTTACAAAGTTTTCTCAGTCGCCGTTGCCTTTCGCAAGAACTCAGCTATGGCTTTCGGCGGGTTGCGGACCAGTTCGGCGACTTTTTTTGCTTGACGCCCCGTATTAAGAAGCGCACTGTTTTTCTCCCGCGACATTTCTGGGTCCGCCTGCCGGAAAATACGGGTCATCTCTTCCGTGAAGAACGCGATGGTCTTGTTGAGCAGCTGGACTCGGTTTTCTAGTGCAGTTCGGGCTCGCTCTTGGCCCACGACGCTTGTGAATATCTGTAGGAAGCCGCTAAAGAACAGGTGCCTCTTTGTTAAGATGGTTTCTCGATTCTGGAGCTACGTTCTGTCGGCGCTTTACACTGCAAAAAAGACATGGCGCAGCTTGTTGTTGCTCTTTTAATTGGTAAATTTCATATCAGTGTAGCCAGCTTTCCGAGTCCTCATATGTTTATCCGTGGAACGTTGGTGGTTCCCTGCGCTGCTGCAGCACGATTGGTGCTGGCGACACTGGGGCTTCCATTGTAGCGGCTTCCGTGGCCGTGCACTTCCCGGTATTTTCAAGTAGAAGTCCGTAGTAGGGTAGCAGTCCTTGCTGCCTTCGGCCATCTCTCTGCTACTTGGTAACGTTCGAGTTGTCCTCGGGTGTCGGGTTGGATCGCGGCTTCACGGTGGCGTTCGTTGCATGAATGCACGGGCACCTCCACCAGATGGTGAAGCACGGCTGCAAAACCCTCAATAGTCTGTCTAAATTTAATTGAGCGAACCTGTGCTAATAAAAGCAAGTTGCACTCAAAGCACAACGATAGCTGCAAACACAGCCGGTTATAATCGAAAATTTGATCTGCCGGTGAAGCGCAATGTGCCGTGTGAGGCAATGACAATAACGTACTTGGAAATTTTGAGGAAGGGCGCATAAGAACGTCTCAAGCAAACACGTCTCACTGTGTGTTCTGCGCACTATGACGAGAAACAGCAGTTGCAGACGCAAGGTAACAGGCACCAGCAACTCAGTACACTTATATTTTGCTAAACACTGAATAAATGAAACATTTTCGCCGTGAATATCACCGCTAGTTATTGTCAGTCAATGTAAACAGCACAGAACGCTTACCTTACGATTTCCACAGTGCGTCGGATCCGCATAAGTTTTTGTCTGAGTAATTTTCTCACCAGCGCTTGCACAGACGCTTATCTCGTTAGGAATGATGTTCTGAAGTAAAAAAAAAAAAAACGTTTAGGATGCATGCAGGCCGGTTCCGTTGGAAGCTTGTCTCTTGCCTCCTTGTTTTGAATGCCTTGCGCTAAAAGCATTTTTTCTGGCTACGAGGTACGGTAGCCCATTTGTTACATACCAGCAACGCACTTGTCGCAAAAAGCATGTCCAGTAGCTTTAAAGCCTTTTGGAAAGCCAATTCGTTGCGTACAACCGAAGTAGCGCACAAAATGCACACAGTGAGAGAAAAAGAAACAGTGCTCCAGGATTGGCGTATGTGGACACACGAGCAGTGCAGTGTGGACCACTGTTGTCGCCGTTATAGCACCGGCTACTGCGCTGGTTTTTTGTGCCTTGTTGAAACTTCTAATGCTTTTTCAGGCTAAATATGCACACCGTGTCCGTATGCAGGTATAGAATTTGTCCCCCTTTAGGATATACGAGAATTCTAGGAACACGCTTTCTGAAGCGACCACAGTCTACGCCAGCGAGGTGGAGAGCCGCCTGTGTATTACCATAAAGGTGTGGATTTATGACCGCCATATCGACAACCAGCCTCAAGAAGAGTGAGTTCAGAAGCAATGTGCTGCATTGAATTAGGGCAGTGAAGCTTGCACACCATGCTTATAGCGCGTAGTAACGAACCACAGGCGATAGTGCACAAGCCAGAGTTCTCTACGGCGGAGTCCGCTCTGACAGAAAGTAGAGCTTTGGGAGATGTTAAGCCCGAAAACTAGTTTGAGTTTTGTGTATCCTCGGTAAGTTCCTGCGCAAACTCGCTCTTATTTTTGTAAACTTGTTCGTATACGCATAACTTACGCATGGGTTCTTCACAAGCAGTTTTGTGTTACATGTGTTTGCCCCCTATACAAATCCACAGTCCAAGAGGCCTACTGGTCTATTTCACGCAAAAATGTTATGGTGTTCTAGGTGCCAAAACCACGATCTAATTATGTGGCACGAAGTAGTGCAAGGACTCCGGAAATTTGGACCACCTGGGCTTTTTTAACGTGCACCCAAGTCTGCGTAGACGAGTGTTTTCGTATTTCGCCGCCATCTATTAAACGCAAGCCCTCGGCATGACAGATCGCTTTGTGCGCTGATATCCAAGGCCAGTGCAAGTATCGAGAATCAGTTTCCGATCTGATACGCCTCGACAACTCGGGTGGAAGCGCTGTGCGGGCTTTCGTTATGCTGGGCTTACGAGGAAATTATTTCACGGCTGCATTACTGAAAAAGCCGGGCGGTAGTAGTTTTGGGAACACCGGCTGCGTGTGCGTTGCGTGTCATATGAATGGTATAGTTATGTCTAACTGCGTAGTATTTTAGCTGAAACTGCAAATTTCAAAATTTGAGGCATCTGTTCTAGAAACAAAAAAAATTGGCGTACCTGCGTTTTGATAGGTTCAGTAGGTCGACATCTTACGACCGATGCAGGGTTGTCGATGCAGAACGTCGCTATCGGCGAAATAGTTTGGCTGTAGGGGTCGGGCTGTGATCCTCTCTGGACACGTCTTGGGGAAGTCGATGGCTACCGGCTTGAAGTGGAGTCTGCCGTCTGCTGCTGGGTGAAGAGTCTGCGACGAAGACTGTAGCAGCGTCTGCGCGACGTGAAAAAGTCATTGCTTTTGAACATAGATGAAAAAAAAAAGTAAACGTTCAACCACCGCATCATCTGATTCACTTACTTTCAAATGCTTTCCACACAAGAAAATAAGAATATGGGATTTAGCCATGGTTGAAACTGTACATGTGGCGTTCCGAAAGAAATGGCACTTACATATTGATGGCATATCGACACATGCACTTGTTCGTCTTTTTCCGGTGACGGCTATTCAGCCGCTACCAAACGTTGAACGTTATCGCTCGGCGGAGGACGCGCCTCGATATATCGGAAGTTTCTCGAATGGTATCAGCGGTTCTATTCATTGTCTGTTGCCATGGCACATTCTGTGACCAGATTGTACGCGCGACCAGAATTATGCAGTGCGTTATGCAAGTTACACAGGCCCCAGCGATTATGCTGGCACGCTTAGCACGCTGATCAAATTTCGACGATCACCGACTGTGCTCACCGCTACGGTTTTACTTTCAATGTCACTTTCTGTTGTGGGGTCAGATCCGTCCAATAAAGAGTTTGTTTCATGATTCACAGTTTTAGCTCCTTAGTTCATCGTCACTAGAACGTGGCATCTGGTAGAGGCGCTTTACGTTCATGTACCGGACGCCCCCGCAAAGCCGTGGGACCGGCGAGAATCTTTAATAGACCGCCAGCGCCGCCCAACATCATCGAGCCAGCTGCAGGCTACAATATCTGTCCCCCGAGCAAGAACTTGTTCCTCAGATGAGCGATAAGTGCCACGACAGAAGCCACAATGGCAACTTCAGTGGCACTTACACCGAACGTGTTGCAGCAGCCCAGTGAACCACCAACCTCCCGCAGGTCTTCATTCTTTACCTGGAAAGCTGGCTGGAAACTTACGAAAAGGTCAGCGCGTTCAAGAAGTCCAACTATGACGACAAGCTGCGTCATGCATAGTTCTCCGAAACTAAGCCGCATAACCCCCCTCGTCCCTCTCCCCCCGCCCATGCCGGCACTCCTCAATCATGTCCCTAAAGCGCCGCCAGACCAGTCTTGAGACTTGGCAGCTATTCGGCGGTCAGCACTGGAATGCTGTTGCAATATTATGGCCGAGGTGTCGAAACGATCACTCACCGGGTCTAGGAAAAGGCCGCTGAACTGATGGCATGAAGCAGCTCGACATTCTCCCAGCTAAGAGATGGCGGAATATTTTCGCCTTTCTCGTTATTTCGATGCTTGTTCCGAAATCTCAACGTGCTGCCGCTGGAAAGGCCGTACTGGTCACTTTTCAACGATCTATGTTTCACAGCCATCCCCCCGAAAATCGAAATTTGAATCAAACCGTGCAATAACCGTTCAATCTATAAGAAATATTAATGTCACCCGTTACCTCATGTGGTTTTTATCCTTATTTGTAGAACACTTTTCGGGCGCAATTGGCAACGGGAGAAAAGAGTCGCATGAAATTCAAAATTAAGCAATCTATGGAGAGAGAGAGCCGAGGAAACAGCCAAACTAGAAATAAAAGCAAAAAATAACAAATTTAGGCGCTGTTTGTGAAAATATTTGTCCACGAAAATCTTTTTATTTAAAAAGGAAGTAGAGGAAATGGCGCCGGATGTGAAGACTGGTTCTATGTGTTTCGAATGAAACTTCTAAAGTTATCATTCGAACAGCCTGATGAAGCTACTTCTTTGCTGTGCTTTTGTGGATGTTTTTATAAGCCTTTGCCGTGTCGTAGTGCGCCTAGAACCGCAGCGTCCAGCGCTCTACGCGGTTGTACGGGACTGGTGGCCAGGCTTCATTAAGCAACTTCCCAAATAAGGATACGAGTCGGTTTTGGCACCTAATTTGGTAGAGAAGTAAACGAGGGATACAAAAGAACTGTGATTGTTCCACAAATATATCGTTCTCGATAATTCTTTCAGAGCTAATTAGAAAAACAGTGGTAGAAATCTTCATTTTACGCTTTCGCTTGTTGACTTGTTCTTGGTTGTTTCCTTGCTGCGTTTCTTACCTGCGTGAGCCAATTTGATGTGGTTCCTGGTTTGTCATGTAAAGGATAGCTGTATGTCACAGACATGCTTGCGAAATACACCTTGTTTCGCTTCTCTTTAGTGGGTGTACGTGCTTTTATAGCGAATGGTGAGAATTAAGGTTTCTGCTAGTATAAGTACACCGCCCCTCATTTGCATAGAAAAGTTACTTTGGGGATGCGCCCCCCTCCCTCCTGAAAAAAAAAATCCTGGGTACGTGCCTCCTCGAAGCGAAGAATACGCAAAAAGGAGACCTGACGACCCGACGTATAAGACACTCTCTGCGATGTAAGGCTAAGAACTACCGACCTCGATGTCCTGGTTCATGATCACAGTGTCACTATCTTAGCCTGTACAGGAGCCGACTGCTGTGTCAGCGCTGGCCCCTTCCTTGTCCGACAGGTTGAGGAAACTCATGAGTGCCTAGGAAGGCCATCAAATCTTGGCAGCTGGAGGACACTTAATTACGCTGACCGGAATCTGCATGGCAAGGGTTACGGATGATGACCGGACTAGCCCAGCGACCGTCGTTGTTTTACAACAATGGTCATGGGTCGTAATCCTCGGCATATACTTCTTGAGTCAATGTGGTGAAGTCATCGACCTAATATTGATAAAGCCATGCGATACCGCCGCAGCGTTCTCACAGTAATCGCGCCCTAGGTGTACTTGAAGACCTGAGTCAGTAACGCGCATCGCGCCTCTATCATGATTTTCGTCGCCACAGAAGCAGCCGCAGGCATCAAACCATCGTTGAGAGCGACGAACAGCTACTGGTCGATTGTCAAATTGGTGCTGCAAACAGTATCGCACAGTTAAGACGAGGAAATGCAGAACTATTCGTGACGAACTTCAGCCACGAACATAAACACCTGAACAATGCACGAATGTGGCATAGCCGGAAGAAGTTGCAGCAGTCAGCGATGCATTTGTTCCCGCTTGGATTTTGCCGAAAATATAACGACGGCGCGTGGCCTTGAACCACTTTTTGATATTGATCCATCTATTCCTTGTCATAAGCAAGAACAGCTCAAAGGTATCTTTCTTTCTTTCTTTCTTTCTTTCTTTCTTTCTTTCTTTCTTTCTTTCTTTCTTTCTTTCTTTCTTTCTTTCTTTCTTTCTTTCTTTCTTTCTTAATACTGTTAACCCTCGCTTGAGGGTTGTTACAGGGAGGGAAAATAGTACAACACAAGCAAATTTGACACTTCATAGCATCAGGTTGGGTGTTCACGATAGAAAATATCAATCAAGCATTCAAATTTGTGCACATCCGTCTGATCGACAGCAACATCAGGTAAGGCATTCCACATTTCAATTGCATCCATTCAATTGCACATTCAATTGTATCTTCTTGCTATAAAAGGACTGCTTTTTGTCGTCATGAAGGATCCGAGAAAAAGCAGTTGCTAAGCATCGCATAATAACCGAAATATGCGCTCCACCCCTCTGCCAGTGCCTTTACCCTGTTTTATATATAATATATATGGGGTTTCACGTGCCAAAACCACTTTCTGATTATGAGGCACGCCGTAGTGGAGGACTCCGGAAATTTCGACCACCTGGGGTTCTTTAACGTGCACCTAAATCTAAATACACGGGTGTTTTCACATTTCGGCCCTATCGAAATGCGGCCGCCGTGGCCGGGATTCGATCCCGCGACCTCGTGCTCAGCAGCCTAACACCATAGCCACTGAGCAACCATTGCGGGTCTTTACCCTGTTTTGTGCACAAACATGAATCTATATAAAACAACAAATCGACGAAATGCTGCACGACGAAATCATCCAGCTGTCGAAAAGCTCGTGGGTGTCTCTTGTATTCTTGGCGAAGAAGAAGGATAGAATTCTGCATTTCTTCGTCGATTAGCGTAGCCTGAACAAAATCACGATGGAGGTATACGCGCTCACTGTGAGAGATGTTTGGAAAAATGACTAATGAATGCGAAACATTCGTTACCGAGAGGAACGAGGTAATTTGCATCTTGAGTGACTTTTAATAAAAGAATGGGCAAGTTGACGTGAACAGAAGCACTATTAAAACATGCAACTACTACACACTTGAATAATGGAGCTAAAGTCCCAGAGAATCAACTAGTAAGGTCTCAAAGAATTACAAAGTCCCACGCCGCGATAAATAATGTTTGTGAATGTTCACCTTGTGGACGTCGATATATTGTCGGCGGGTCGGTATATTCCGCTTCACAATGACGCCAGGGATGAGCGTGATATGGCCGTACGGGTCATGGAAGGCCTAGGAACGAACAGCAGGGTAGGCCTGGTACAGTCTTGTCCCACAGAACCAACGGAAGGCCCAGGGCTGGAATTAGTATCAGTCCAAGGGCAGGGTACCGTGGCCGGCTGAGGGATCGCCAGGTAAGTGGATTAACCAGGTAGCAGCTGGGCTTCGGTACGGGAACCCGACGAGCTCTGGCTGCCTGGCACTGCTCGCTTCTGATGATGATGATGAAGCCTCAATTCTGTGCTGTTCCTCGAGCTTCTCTCGGCACTTGTTTTTCCTTTTTCTCATTCTTCACGTGTTAAATCGCTATTGGTCAAATTTGTTCGTTCGTAATTTCCGGTCTTCTTTTTCTTTACCTTCCATTCGCCACACGGAACGATCATTGCCTCTTCGTCGTCTTCGTCGTGCTCGCGTCATTTCGGACAAGCACCGCACAGCACCACGGACACCGCCTACCACATCTGAATACCTCGCACAAAATAACCCCCTTCCCCCGCTTCTTTGTGAAAGATAAAAAACTCTCCTAAATGGGCGTGGGACCGCAAACACAAATATTTCCGTACAAAACAATCCATGAACTAATTCCCTTATATGTACACTGAGGCACAAATTATTTCACACGGGCAAAAACTCCACAGTAGTCAACAAACAAGAACAGTGTTATATTATCTGTCACAAGCTTAGCGCCTGTGGTTACAACCAACTGCGACATTTCCTGGTGCCCCCCCCCCTCCCCCCAAATTCTGAGTTAGCGTTGACAGAAGGGTTTCAAGTGCATAACATTGACTAGTTCAGGCCGTGAGCGGTGGCGCTGTGATTTCAGAATAGCATCTAGCATGACTTCATGACCTGTGCGGGAATACGTCACGTGATCTTGTAGGGTCCGAAATAGTGCCGCAAAAGCTTCTAGATAAGTATTCGTCGGCGTATTGGAGTCGAAACCCAAACACGGTCGCAGAACTGGCACTCGACGTAACGTCGTCGAAGATTGTAGTGTCAGCTTTCGGCCCTATGCTGGTTCTTGACCGGCCGGCGGGTGAGCTGTCGGGCTTCATCAACGCGGTGAAGGTAGGCGGCGACTTCCAGATACACTTCGTCGGTGACGTACGGGAGCACGGCGTCGAAAGTCGTGGTTGAGTTCCTGCCGCAAACCAGCTTGTATGGTGCGATCTGCGCTGTTTCTTGCACAGTCATGTTGTGAGCGAAGGTTATGAGCGGGAGGACGGCATTCGTCGTATTGTGTTCGATGTCGACATACATCGCTAACATGTAGGTGAGCGTTTTGTTCCTTGTTCACACGTTCTCTAGGCCGTTCGTCTGCGCTTTTTAGGCAGTGGTCCTCCTGTGGCTTGTCTGGCTGTATTGCAGAATGGCTTGGGTGAGCTCCGCTGTAAAGGACGTTCTTTTGTCTGTGATGAGGGCTACTGGGGCGCCATGTCGCAGCAGGATGTTATCGAAGAAAAATTTCGCTTCTTCCGCTGAACTACTTTTGGGCAGTGCTTTCGTTATGGCGTAGCGCGTAAGGTAGTCTGTGGCCACGAAGATCCACTTGCTTACAGATATTGATGTCGGAAATGGTCCCAGCGAATTCACCACTATCTGCTGAAAGTGTCGGCAAGGACGCTCGATCGGCTGTAGTAAACGTGATGACCTTGTCGGTGGTGTTTTTCGTCACTGGCTATCACGGCCTGTCTTGAGGTAGCGGGCGACGTCAGTGGTCACGAGTGGCTAATAGTACTTGTATTTTTGCGAGCGTACGGGAAAACCCTGGGTGCCCGGCTGTCTGATCGCCGTTCAAGACTTCTGGCCTCAGTGCTGCTGGCACGACGACAAGGTAGATTGCACGGAGTGGGGAGAAGTTCTTTTTACGAGGACGTCGTTGCGCAAGGAAAACGAAGACAAAACGAACCAAAGAACTCGGTGTCTCGGAGCGAGAAACGATCTGCGCGAGCCAAACGTCGTGATCGGCACGGACAGCCGGACCGCGATGCGCCATGAAGGTGGACGTGATCATGGGGCTGACGTCTCGATTGGATCGTACACTATCTCTCTTGAGAGCACCACGCAGACGCATGACTCCTCGCCAGCAGCGCGGTACACATCGCAGGGGACCTTTCCCACCAGACGCGCTACGGCGCAGCGATCGCACATCAGAGGGGTCCCGCATTGGACGCTGCACCTAAGAATCGCGCTGTGAGCGGAAAGAGGAGCCGCGTCGCCTGAACACGAGAGTTCGAGTGACGCACGCTGGAAGTTGGACGGGGAGAGAGGGAGAAAATTTATTAAACGCAACGGTATTGGGGCATTCGCGCACTGGTCCCCACACGGCCCCAATGCGCTCAAACGAAATGGAGGCGAGATGGATGGATGTTATGAGCGTATCCTTTGGAACGGGATGGTAGGTTGCGCCACCAAGCTCTTGCGATTATACTGCCTAATGTCCTACCTAGGTTAAACAATAAAAAGAAGAAAAAAGACTACGAACTACCCCACCCTAATTTTCTGATCCCCTCTTTCGAACTGTGCTTTTGTACGTCTCCATTTTTGTCGTTTTCCTACTTCCACCAATCCTCTAATCGCACCTTACTAATGCCTATTGCGGAAATGTTTGCTTTTTCACTGCTCTCGCTGAACCTAAGTGCTTGAAGGAGGCCAGTGGTGCCTAAATCAACCGCTGGGTAGACGTCTTCACATTCTAATAAGAAATGCTCCATAGTCTCCCTAGCTTCACCGCAGGAAGCACATGCTTCTTCTTCCGTCTTATATCTTCCTTTATAGGTGCTTTTTCTGAGGCATCCCGATCTCGCTTCGAAAAGTAATCAGCTTCCCTTTCAGTTTTCATAAATTGTTTGTTTCCTGATTTCATTTTTTCCTCCTAAGTAGTTACTCATGGCAGGTTTCTTTTCCATTGCCGCCACCAATGAGAATATTTAAGCCGCTCTTACTTTCCGCTTGACCTTTGTTGCTGTGTTGCCCACCCTACAGGCCGCATACTTGCTAGTAAGCTCCGTAGTTCTTTTCCTCGACTGCGAATCAATGTTTCTCCTATACAGATACCTGAACACTCTCCCAGCCCCTTTACTTTCTTCCATATTCCTCAGCCGTTTTTCACACTCAATTTTACTGCTCGCTTCCCTCACTACAAAACTAGTCCAGCCCAAATCACCCTGCACAGCTTCAGCTTCAACACAGCTTCAGCACAGCTTCAGAAGCGGGCGAGTGGCGCGCCACCTGTCGGGGCAGCGTGGTACATTGCGAGGAGGGGGTCTTCTACGTTGTCACAAGATGGCTCTGCGTGTGCGCCAAGCGCAGAAAAAATGCAGCGGAAACGTACTTAGCTACTCGTTAAACTGCGACTTCTGTAATTTAAATGCCTATAATTACGGATATACACCGCAGTATATCCTTCTTCGGCGCGTTTATAAGGCAACACCGCATTCACTAGAGGCCCTTTTGTCGCATTTCGAACCATCGAACTCATGGCTGAGTTGGTAGGAGAAGAGGAGACGACGAACATGCTGCGGGGGTTCGCTGCACGGTACCACGCCGTTGTGAGCCACGCTATCGGCAGGTCTGGTGGGTGCGTCCTCTTTGTTCGAAGGAATCCAGGACTGTCAGTTCAAAACGTTTTTTCGTGTTCTTCCGGTAGATTTGTGCTGTGTGATTTCACATATAGTGATATCGCATGGCGTGTTATGAGTGTTTATGCTCCAAGTGTGGCGCAAGAACGCGTTAATTTCATTTCTAACCTAAGACAGTGTTTGTGCATTGCTAAGCAGCTTGTTTTGGTTGGGGATTTTAATTGCGTTTTGAACTCAAGTGATAGGTCAACTGGAAGAATGCTTAGAGACAAAAGCAGTGATGTATTGTCACAAATGATTGCAGATCATGAGCTAGAGGATATTGCAGAGTGCCTAGAGGGCTCCCGAGCTGTGAAGTACACTCATTTTCAGGGCAACAGCCATGCCCGCTTGGACCGACTGTACCTGTCACTGGATACGATCCCAAACTGCCGCAGTTATGGTGTTTCGCCAATTTCTTTTACTGATCACTGCCTTGTGAAATGTCAAATAGGATCAAGGAAAGAGAGAAAGAGTTTTTCATGGGAGCAATGGAAATTGAATTCCAATTTATTAAGGGATGAATCTTTCAATGAAGCTGTGATTCGTGCAATTAAGAATATCCATGAAGATAGTGGGGAAAGAATAGGAGAGCAGTGGGAAATCTTCAAACAACAGATAAAAATTAAAGTGATAGAAAGATCCAGCATTTTATTGTTTGAAGCCAAAAAGAAGGAGAAAGAGCTCAAGACGATTTTTGAAAAGCTAACAGCGCTTGAATGCGAAACGCCAGGTGTGTATGCCGAAGATCTGCGTAGTATCAAACAGAAACTGGAGCTTTATGATGAGAACCGTTATCGCGGAGCGCAAGTGAGAGCCAGGGTAGAAGCGATGGCTATAGATGAATGTCCAACAAAACGCTCACTTGGACTCAAAAAATGTCGCGTCCGGCGGAACCATATAGATGTTATTGAAGATAACGGGATAGTAATGACAGACAATGACAGCATAGGACGTGCTTTTGCTCGACATTACGAAGCGCTTTTTGCTTCTAGACCTGTGAATGCAGAGAGGTTTAAAGAAGAATTTCTTGAGAGAATGCCACGACTGCAAGATGACACCAGAACAGAGTTGGAATCACCCATATCACAAACGGAAGTAGAAAAGGCTATAGATAACCTGAATCTCGGCAAGTCGCCAGGGCCTGACGGTCTGAGTGCTTCGTTTTACAAAACATTTAAAAAAGAATTGTCTCATCTGCTTACAGTTCTTTTTAATGAGGCTTACGAACTAAATTTCCTGCCCCGGTCTTTTGGGGGAGCTCATACTGTATTAATACCAAAGACAGAAGAGACAGAGAAGTTAAAATTGGTTTCCTCATACAGGCCTATATCATTAACTGTGATTATAAAATCTTGATGAAAGTGCTAGGAAGGCGGCTACAGAAAGTAATTAAGGAATTGGTTGGTCCTCACCAAACATGTGGAATTATGGTGCGTTCGATTGTGACTAATACACATAAGATGCGGTGTGTGCTGGAGTGCTGCGACATTATGCAAGCAGGGGTAGCAATTCTACAGCTCGATCTCGAGAAAGCTTTTGATTGTGTACCTCATGGTATTTTGCTTGACATCCTTGACCACATTAATGTCGGATCCATCATTAGAGATGGGGTAGCTCTGGCGTACCGGAACTGCACTACGCGATTCATTGTTAACAAGTCAGTGGGGGCCCCCATTAACCTAAAGCGTTCTGTACGCCAGGGCTGCCCCCTGAGCCCCCTTCTGTTCAGTATATACATAGAAACAATGTGCCTAGCGATCATTGAAAGCAGCAACATTCACGGCTTCAGATAAAATGCATCGGAAGTTAAAATTCTGGCGTATGCGGATGACGTCGCAGTTTGTTGTACAGATAAAGAGAGTGTAGCTGCAGCTATCGCTGTAGTGAAGGGTTTTGGCAAGGTAACTGGAAGCATGGTAAACTGGGGAAAGTGTCTTGGCTTCTGGCACGGAGAATGGCCTTCCACCCCTGTCACTTTCGCCAATGTCAAGTGGCTGACGACACCCGTTAAATACCTAGGCGTCCCACTGGAATATTACAAAAATAACGATGAGTATTGGCAAGATCAAACAAGAGAAACACAGATAAAAGCGAACAAGTGGAAAGGTGGACATCTGTCAATGTTTGCAAGAGCTACAGTCTGCAATCTATTTTTTGTCGCAAAAATATGGTATGTAATGCAGGTATTGCATTGTTCAAGGGTAAATATACAGAAGTTGCACCGAGTATTCGCAGTATTTGTGTGGGCTTCGAATTGGGAACGATTCAGTCGAACGAATTTGTTCAGGCGAGTTAAAGACGGAGGTTTGGGAATGACGCACCTTTTTATACGACAGGTCGTAAACCGGTTTTTATTTTTCCGCGAATTAAGCGATCCTTTCTTGCGCACGGTGTGCCAAGTGAGGCTAAGGAGCGCGTTACCTAGCTATGTAGTCTGCACAGACAATATGAGCGGTCCGGTTTGTGGATTCCTTAGAGAAGTTATTTTAAGTGTACGTTTTTTGTCCGTCAGATATTCAAATGAGTACCTTTTTTCAGTGAAACGTAAAACATTGTACAAAGATGTATGCGATGTAGTTCTCCGTGTGCCAATGTATAGGGCCATATACAGTGGAGGCCAAGGGCAAGACGTGCTTAAGCGGGTGAAAAGAATACCAGTAACGCCAGAGACGAAGTCTTTCTTTTTTAAGCTTCACACGGGTACGTTGAATGTCAAAACCTTTTTAGAAGATCGTGGGTTTTTCTTACCCTGGGGCTCGCATTGCTTGATCTGTAAGAAACCAGAAACTATAGATCATGTATTTCTAGATTGTTGGGCGGGTGTCTTCTTTTGGGATGTACTTCAGAGGACTATCAAAAAGGACTTTCCTTTAGATCCACAGGGTATTAGATATTTATCTATAGAAAACGATGATGGACTGCCATTTGACCTTATTATGCTAGTTGGCCTTCACTGTCTATGGCGCGCCCGTATGGCGGGCTATCACTGCGATCCGGATGCTCGGCCTGCAGGAATGCTTTTCCGAGAATGCATGTCGAGATTTGTGGAAATTCAGAAAGCACACGATTGTGTACCTGCGTGGCTGCCAAGGGTGGAACCCTTGACCGCGCTCAAAGAATTCTAAAATAGTCAGCCCTATAAAGCTGACACTTGGTGCTGAAAACTTGCAAATTTGCCTTGTTTTCTCAAATGTCATTTGTTGTTTGATATAGAAGCACAAAACAGGCAATAAAGAAAAAAAAACTCATGGCTGAGTAGTACCGTCTCCGTCTCACACTCCGGAGACCCTGGTTCGATTCCCACTCAGGCCATCTTGTAAGTTGTTTTTATTTATGAATTACCTTCCGCCATTTTTCGCTCACAGCCAAAGCCGCCGACGCCGACGACACCGGCTTTTCTGCGACACGTCCTCCTTAACGCTGTTGCGTTTTAATACAGGGTTAAATACTCGAAGGGCAACGTCGGTATATCCTTGTAAGTGCTCGACAAAGCGTCATAACTCTGCATTTGCTCATTGCTGTTGCGCGGTGTTGTCTGCAGTTATTGTTCCTAGAAAGGCGTCGTTGTCGAGTTCACCTTGCAGTGGCGGGTTAATTAGCCCCGAGAAAGAGGAATGGCGCCCTCTTGCGAGTGACGTCACGGCCAGGACGCCGCTCGCTCCGGCTCGCTCGGCTGCCGCGCGCGCTCGTTCCCTTCGTGTATGCTTGGGGTATAGGTGGCTCGAGCCGTACGTATTGAAGAATAAGTCGGCTTCTTTCAGCTGCAATACCTTAACCACAGTTTCTTCTTCAAAAGCGTGTGAGTCGAGAAACTTTGCGACTTGGATATCGCAAGCTAAGTAGCGTTAAAGGGGTCTACAAGTTTTTGCAATGCATATATGCGCCGTGTCTATCGGTAAATTTTGACTAAAAAAAGAATATCTGCAAATTCAACGCACGAAGTTGTGTATGATACTTCGCTAAACACTTAACATTCCTTTAGTATTTAGCTATGAGAGGTATTGCATTTTACGTGCAAGAAAAATTTGGTAATTGGCGTCAACATGTTATCCGATGTTAGAAAGACACTGCCCAGCGAAGCTGTCATCATGATTCCTATTACTCTGGTGTGTTGTTCTATTCAAATATGGCCATTCATTAATGCGTAAAAAAATAGTTAGGCGCGCATTTCTTATGAAAATGTTTGCTGCTACTTTCATCCCCCTCTGAAACAGGTCTCCAAAAAACGAATTGCTCATGGCTGCTAACACGACGGCGTGTCATGTAGAGTATTTACATAGTTAATTCACAAACACCATAGTAGCAATCACCTGAGAGAAAAGTTTCGTTGTTTAGATCGACAGCCACTCCATTGAAAGTGATGAAATGTATCATAGTGGCCCTCAGTAGCCTTTATCGACAATATGGCACACCCCTGATCACGTAACGGTAGCAATCGACTGTCCGTATGGCGAGGCACGCTATGTTCGCGAAACCCATCAGTTCACTTCAACTTCGAATTAAAACCATAAAGCATTTTTTACAGTGCCAACTGGAATGGCTAAAGTATTCTCGAGCTACTACTACGCAGCTTAGATTGCCTGCAATAGGAAAATTCAAGCACCTTTTGTCTCACCATGTCTCGATCCAGCGTTATTTAGTTATACAAACGGATAACTATTCGCTTCGTCGGTACTTAAAAGAGAACCTTGCAGGCTAATTTAAGTTTGCTCCAATCCAATCGCAAACATTCATAAAGAAAGCACCACAAGCATTGCATATACTTTCACTTGATTTCTGACTCTCCACAGGGGGAATTTCGATATCTTCAATATGTCCCATACTACTAGTCATTGACGCTTCGACTGCTTTCTGGCTGCAGCTATGTGGTCCAGCAGGCATACTTCACTAAAAAAATTGGGCCGAGCAGCCTGTGTCAGTTTGCCAAACAGATTCGTCATGTATATTCCTCAAGCAACAAGCACCAGTGAATTTCTCAAGTGAGTTTGATTTGATTTGATTTATTAATTTCTATTTACACACACACATGTACAGAGGAGTGGTAAATGGAGGTGGATGAGGGAAAAAAGCCGCACAGACGCGGCTTGAGGTAATCTCACCCTCTTAGGTACAATATGGCTGCATGGTGTAACACATCAAGCGCCATATAAATTACATCTATATAGTGGCCATAAAACATTGCAGTTATACAATGTATGAAAGCACAGTGAAATATTTCCACGATAACAATGCAAAACACACTGCGGCATTGAAATAAATAAATGATATACACTTGGTAACATAGACAAAAAAAGAGGAACATAACATGCATTATTAATCATTAACAAACGCGCTCTAAAGAGGTGAGTTGAACGTGTAGCACGGAAAAGGGAATATATATTGGTACATTACTATTTGTACTCTGTTAATAGCTGTAAGCCTTCATTAACTTTACTTCAAATTTCCGCCGCTTAAAAAAAATAAACACGTGAAGAACCGCCTAATGTTGACAAGCAGTTAAAGAAGCAAGTGAGGCGTGTAGAATCTAAGCTCCAGTATTAGTTAAGTCACCGTGCTACTGCCGAGCGTTTCTGTGAGGAAATTCAAAAATTCGATATTATACCATGAACTACTCGTCGTGAGCAAACCTGTTTTAGCGGAATAAAATCAACCTAACTGCTGTAGAAGTCATATATAGCCAGCTTTGTGACATACTTGTTGCACCGCGGCAGGTATGGTATCATAACTGGATTCCTATAGGCTATGCTTTTGCGATTGTCTATCCGCGTATGAAAAACCCGCAATGGGCTGGTCTGCGTCGCTTCGGCTGGCACTGTAGCGTTGCCTTCGAGAGCTGCATTGTTGACTAAGAAATTAGCTCTTTGAATAAATGTTCGCAAAGGAAGACGTCATAAAAATATATTTGAGACGACCACCATAAGTATACAAGCAGAGAGAACGAGGGCGAACAAACGAAAACACCGCAGAAAGCGCCCGTACAACGCACGAACTGTAGCAGACGACAGGCGCGAGTCCGTGCCCTGACGTCACGCGAGCGGCGCTGCGAGCGCCGCTCGTAGCGCCGCTCGACATGTTCGGCGAGCGCCGCTCGACTTGTTCTTGGTTGTTTCCTTGCTGCGTTTCTTACCTGCGTGAGCCAATTTGATGTGGTTCCTGGTTTGTCATGTAAAGGATAGCTGTATGTCACAGACATGCTTGCGAAATACGCCTTGTTTCGCTTCTCTTTAGTGGGTGTACGTGCTTTTATAGCGAATGGTGAGAATTAAGGTTTCTGCTAGTATAAGTACACCGCCCCTCATTTGCATAGAAAAGTTACTTTGGGGATGCGCCCCCGTCCCTCCTGAAAAAAAAAATCCTGGGTACGTGCCTCCTCGAAGCGAAGAATACGCAAAAAGGAGACCTGACGACCCGACGTATAAGACACTCTCTGCGATGTAAGGCTAAGAACTACCGACCTCGATGTTCTGGTTGATGATCACAGTGTCACTATCTTAGCCTGTACAGGAGCCGACTGCTGTGTCAGCGCTGGCCCCTTCCTTGTCCGACAGGTTGAGGAAACTCATGAGTGCCTAGGAAGGCCATCAAATCTTGGCAGCTGGAGGACACTTAATTACGCTGACCGGAATCTGCATGGCAAGGGTTACGGATGATGACCGGACTAGCCCAGCGACCGTCGTTGTTTTAGAACAATGGTCATGGGTCGTAATCCTCGGCATATACTTCTTGAGTCAATGTGGTGAAGTCATCGACCTAATATCGATAAAGCCATGCGATACCGCCGCAGCGTTCTCACAGTAATCGCGCCCTAGGTGTACTTGAAGACCTGAGTCAGTAACGCGCATCGCGCCTCTATCATGATTTTCGTCGCCACAGAAGCAGCCGCAGGCATCAAACCATCGTTGAGAGCGACGAACAGCTACTGGTCGATTGTCAAATTGGTGCTGCAAACAGTATCGCACAGTTAAGACGACGAAATGCAGAACTATTCGTGACGAACTTCAGCCACGAACATAAACACCTGAACAATGCACGAATGTGGCATAGCCGGAAGAAGTTGCAGCAGTCAGCGATGCATTTGTTCCCGCTTGGATTTTGCCGAAAATATAACGACGGCGCGTGGCCTTGAACCACTTTTTGATATTGATCCATCTATTCCTTGTCATAAGCAAGAACAGCTCAATGGTATCTTTCTTTCTTTCTTTCTTTCTTTCTTTCTTTCTTTCTTTCTTTCTTTCTTTCTTTCTTTCTTTCTTTCTTTCTTTCTTTCTTTCTTTCTTTCTTTTCTTTCTTTCTTTCTTTCTTTCTTTCTTTCTTAATACTGTTAACCCTCGCTTGAGGGTTGTTACAGGGAGGGAAAATAGTACAACACAAGCAAATTTGACACTTCATAGCATCAGGTTGGGTGTTCACGATAGAAAATATCAATCAAGCATTCAAATTTGTGCACATCCGTCTGATCGACAGCAACATCAGGTAAGGCATTCCACATTTCAATTGCATCCATTCAATTGCACATTCAATTGTATCTTCTTGCTATAAAAGGACTGCTTTTTGTCGTCATGAAGGATCCGAGAAAAAGCAGTTGCTAAGCATCGCATAATAACCGAAATATGCGCTCCACCCCTCTGCCAGTGCCTTTACCCTGTTTTATATATAATATATATGGGGTTTCACGTGCCAAAACCACTTTCTGATTATGAGGCACGCCGTAGTGGAGGACTCCGGAAATTTCGACCACCTGGGGTTCTTTAACGTGCACCTAAATCTAAATACACGGGTGTTTTCACATTTCGGCCCTATCGAAATGCGGCCGCCGTGGCCGGGATTCGATCCCGCGACCTCGTGCTCAGCAGCCTAACACCATAGCCACTGAGCAACCATTGCGGGTCTTTACCCTGTTTTGTGCACAAACATGAATCTATATAAAACAACAAATCGACGAAATGCTGCACGACGAAATCATCCAGCTGTCGAAAAGCTCGTGGGTGTCTCTTGTATTCTTGGCGAAGAAGAAGGATAGAATTCTGCATTTCTTCGTCGATTAGCGTAGCCTGAACAAAATCACGATGGAGGTATACGCGCTCACTGTGAGAGATGTTTGGAAAAATGACTAATGAATGCGAAACATTCGTTACCGAGAGGAACGAGGTAATTTGCATCTTGAGTGACTTTTAATAAAAGAATGGGCAAGTTGACGTGAACAGAAGCACTATTAAAACATGCAACTACTACACACTTGAATAATGGAGCTAAAGTCCCAGAGAATCAACTAGTAAGGTCTCAAAGAATTACAAAGTCCCACGCCGCGATAAATAATGTTTGTGAATGTTCACCTTGTGGACGTCGATATATTGTCGGCGGGTCGGTATATTCCGCTTCACAATGACGCCAGGGATGAGCGTGATATGGCCGTACGGGTCATGGAAGGCCTAGGAACGAACAGCAGGGTAGGCCTGGTACAGTCTTGTCCCACAGAACCAACGGAAGGCCCAGGGCTGGAATTAGTATCAGTCCAAGGGCAGGGTACCATGGCCGGCTGAGGGATCGCCAGGTAAGTGGATTAACCAGGTAGCAGCTGGGCTTCGGTACGGGAACCCGACGAGCTCTGGCTGCCTGGCACTGCTCGCTTCTGATGATGATGATGAAGCCTCAATTCTGTGCTGTTCCTCGAGCTTCTCTCGGCACTTGTTTTTCCTTTTTCTCATTCTTCACGTGTTAAATCGCTATTGGTCAAATTTGTTCGTTCGTAATTTCCGGTCTTCTTTTTCTTTACCTTCCATTCGCCACACGGAACGATCATTGCCTCTTCGTCGTCTTCGTCGTGCTCGCGTCATTTCGGACAAGCACCGCACAGCACCACGGACACCGCCTACCACATCTGAATACCTCGCACAAAATAACCCCCTTCCCCCGCTTCTTTGTGAAAGATAAAAAACTCTCCTAAATGGGCGTGGGACCGCAAACACAAATATTTCCGTACAAAACAATCCATGAACTAATTCCCTTATATGTACACTGAGGCACAAATTATTTCACACGGGCAAAAACTCCACAGTAGTCAACAAACAAGAACAGTGTTATATTATCTGTCACAAGCTTAGCGCCTGTGGTTACAACCAACTGCGACATTTCCTGGTGCCCCCCCCCCCTCCCCCCAAATTCTGAGTTAGCGTTGACAGAAGGGTTTCAAGTGCATAACATTGACTAGTTCAGGCCGTGAGCGGTGGCGCTGTGATTTCAGAATAGCATCTAGCATGACTTCATGACCTGTGCGGGAATACGTCACGTGATCTTGTAGGGTCCGAAATAGTGCCGCAAAAGCTTCTAGATAAGTATTCGTCGGCGTATTGGAGTCGAAACCCAAACACGGTCGCAGAACTGGCACTCGACGTAACGTCGTCGAAGATTGTAGTGTCAGCTTTCGGCCCTATGCTGGTTCTTGACCGGCCGGCGGGTGAGCTGTCGGGCTTCATCAACGCGGTGAAGGTAGGCGGCGACTTCCAGATACACTTCGTCGGTGACGTACGGGAGCACGGCGTCGAAAGTCGTGGTTGAGTTCCTGCCGCAAACCAGCTTGTATGGTGCGATCTGCGCTGTTTCTTGCACAGTCATGTTGTGAGCGAAGGTTATGAGCGGGAGGACGGCATTCGTCGTATTGTGTTCGATGTCGACATACATCGCTAACATGTAGGTGAGCGTTTTGTTCCTTGTTCACACGTTCTCTAGGCCGTTCGTCTGCGCTTTTTAGGCAGTGGTCCTCCTGTGGCTTGTCTGGCTGTATTGCAGAATGGCTTGGGTGAGCTCCGCTGTAAAGGACGTTCTTTTGTCTGTGATGAGGGCTACTGGGGCGCCATGTCGCAGCAGGATGTTATCGAAGAAAAATTTCGCTTCTTCCGCTGAACCAGTTTTGGGCAGGGCTTTCGTTATGGCGTAGCGCGTAAGGTAGTCTGTGGCCACGAAGATCCACTTGCTTACAGATATTGATGTCGGAAATGGTCCCAGCGAATTCACCACAATCTGCTGAAAGTGTCGGCAAGGACGCTCGATCGGCTGTAGTAAACGTGATGACCTTGTCGGTGGTGTTTTTCGTCACTGGCTATCACGGCCTGTCTTGAGGTAGCGGGCGACGTCAGTGGTCACGAGTGGCTAATAGTACTTGTATTTTTGCGAGCGTACGGGAAAACCCACGGTGCCCGGCTGTCTGATCGCCGTTCAAGACTTCTGGCCTCAGTGCTGCTGGCACGACGACAAGGTAGATTGCACGGAGTGGGGAGAAGTTCTTTTTACGAGGACGTCGTTGCGCAAGAAAAACGAAGACAAAACGAACCAAAGAACTCGGTGTCTCGGAGCGAGAAACGATCTGCGCGAGCCAAACGTCGTGATCGGCACTGACAGCCGGACCGCGATGCGCCATGAAGGTGGACGTGATCATGGGGCTGACGTCTCGATTGGATCGTACACTATCTCTCTTGAGAGCACCACGCAGACGCATGACTCCTCGCCAGCAGCGCGGTACACATCGCAGGGGACCTTTCCCACCAGACGCGCTACGGCGCAGCGATCGCACATCAGAGGGGTCCCGCATTGGACGCTGCACCTAAGAATCGCGCTGTGAGCGGAAAGAGGAGCCGCGTCGCCTGAACACGAGAGTTCGAGTGACGCACGCTGGAAGTTGGACGGGGAGAGAGGGAGAAAATTTATTAAACGCAACGGTATTGGGGCATTCGCGCACTGGTCCCCACACGGCCCCAATGCTCTCAAACGAAATGGAGGCGAGATGGATGGATGTTATGAGCGTATCCTTTGGAACGGGATGGTAGGTTGCGCCACCAAGGTCTTGCGATTATACTGCCTAATGTCCTACCTAGGTTAAACAATAAAAAGAAGAAAAAAGACTACGAACTACCCCACCCTAATTTTCTGATCCCCTCTTTCGAACTGTGCTTTTGTACGTCTCCATTTTTGTCGTTTTCCTACTTCCACCAATCCTCTAATCGCACCTTACTAATGCCTATTGCGGAAATGTTTGCTTTTTCACTGCTCTCGCTGAACCTAAGTGCTTGAAGGAGGCCAGTGGTGCCTAAATCAACCGCTGGGTAGACGTCTTCACATTCTAATAAGAAATGCTCCATAGTCTCCCTAGCTTCACCGCAGGAAGCACATGCTTCTTCTTCCGTCTTATATCTTCCTTTATAGGTGCTTTTTCTGAGGCATCCCGATCTCGCTTCGAAAAGTAATCAGCTTCCCTTTCAGTTTTCATAAATTGTTTGTTTCCTGATTTCATTTTTTCCTCCTAAGTAGTTACTCATGGCAGGTTTCTTTTCCATTGCCGCCACCAATGAGAATATTTAAGCCGCTCTTACTTTCCGCTTGACCTTTGTTGCTGTGTTGCCCACCCTACAGGCCGCATACTTGCTAGTAAGCTCCGTAGTTCTTTTCCTCGACTGCGAATCAATGTTTCTCCTATACAGATACCTGAACACTCTCCCAGCCCCTTTACTTTCTTCCATATTCCTCAGCCGTTTTTCACACTCAATTTTACTGCTCGCTTCCCTCACTACAAAACTAGTCCAGCCCAAATCACCCTGCACAGCTTCAGCTTCAACACAGCTTCAGCACAGCTTCAGAAGCGGGCGAGTGGCGCGCCACCTGTCGGGGCAGCGTGGTACATTGCGAGGAGGGGGTCTTCTACGTTGTCACAAGATGGCTCTGCGTGTGCGCCAAGCGCAGAAAAAATGCAGCGGAAACGTACTTAGCTACTCGTTAAACTGCGACTTCTGTAATTTAAATGCCTATAATTACGGATATACACCGCAGTATATCCTTCTTCGGCGCGTTTATAAGGCAACACCGCATTCACTAGAGGCCCTTTTGTCGCATTTCGAACCATCGAACTCATGGCTGAGTTGGTAGGAGAAGAGGAGACGACGAACATGCTGCGGGGGTTCGCTGCACGGTACCACGCCGTTGTGAGCCACGCTATCGGCAGGTCTGGTGGGTGCGTCCTCTTTGTTCGAAGGAATCCAGGACTGTCAGTTCAAAACGTTTTTTCGTGTTCTTCCGGTAGATTTGTGCTGTGTGATTTCACATATAGTGATATCGCATGGCGTGTTATGAGTGTTTATGCTCCAAGTGTGGCGCAAGAACGCGTTAATTTCTTTTCTAACCTAAGACAGTGTTTGTGCATTGCTAAGCAGCTTGTTTTGGTTGGGGATTTTAATTGCGTTTTGAACTCAAGTGATAGGTCAACTGGAAGAATGCTTAGAGACAAAAGCAGTGATGTATTGTCACAAATGATTGCAGATCATGAGCTAGAGGATATTGCAGAGTGCCTAGAGGGCTCCCGAGCTGTGAAGTACACTCATTTTCAGGGCAACAGCCATGCCCGCTTGGACCGACTGTACCTGTCACTGGATACGATCCCAAACTGCCGCAGTTATGGTGTTTCGCCAATTTCTTTTACTGATCACTGCCTTGTGAAATGTCAAATAGGATCAAGGAAAGAGAGAAAGAGTTTTTCATGGGAGCAATGGAAATTGAATTCCAATTTATTAAGGGATGAATCTTTCAATGAAGCTGTGATTCGTGCAATTAAGAATATCCATGAAGATAGTGGGGAAAGAATAGGAGAGCAGTGGGAAATCTTCAAACAACAGATAAAAATTAAAGTGATAGAAAGATCCAGCATTTTATTGTTTGAAGCCAAAAAGAAGGAGAAAGAGCTCAAGACGATTTTTGAAAAGCTAACAGCGCTTGAATGCGAAACGCCAGGTGTGTATGCCGAAGATCTGCGTAGTATCAAACAGAAACTGGAGCTTTATGATGAGAACCGTTATCGCGGAGCGCAAGTGAGAGCCAGGGTAGAAGCGATGGCTATAGATGAATGTCCAACAAAACGCTCACTTGGACTCAAAAAATGTCGCGTCCGGCGGAACCATATAGATGTTATTTAAGATAACGGGATAGTAATGACAGACAATGACAGCATAGGACGTGCTTTTGCTCGACATTACGAAGCGCTTTTTGCTTCTAGACCTGTGAATGCAGAGAGGTTTAAAGAAGAATTTCTTGAGAGAATGCCACGACTGCAAGATGACACCAGAACAGAGTTGGAATCACCCATATCACAAACGGAAGTAGAAAAGGCTATAGATAACCTGAATCTCGGCAAGTCGCCAGGGCCTGACGGTCTGAGCGCTTCGTTTTACAAAACGTTTAAAAAAGAATTGTCTCATCTGCTTACAGTTCTTTTTAATGAGGCTTACGAACTAAATTTCCTGCCCCGGTCTTTTGGGGGAGCTCATACTGTATTAATACCAAAGACAGAAGAGACAGAGAAGTTAAAATTGGTTTCCTCATACAGGCCTATATCATTAACTGTGATTATAAAATCTTGATGAAAGTGCTAGGAAGGCGGCTACAGAAAGTAATTAAGGAATTGGTTGGTCCTCACCAAACATGTGGAATTATGGTGCGTTCGATTGTGACTAATATACATAAGATGCGGTGTGTGCTGGAGTGCTGCGACATTATGCAAGCAGGGGTAGCAATTCTACAGCTCGATCTCGAGAAAGCTTTTGATTGTGTACCTCATGGTATTTTGCTTGACATCCTTGACCACATTAATGTCGGATCCATCATTAGAGATGGGGTAGCTTTGGCGTACCGGAACTGCACTACGCGATTCATTGTTAACAAGTCAGTGGGGGCCCCCATTAACCTAAAGCGTTCTGTACGCCAGGGCTGCCCCCTGAGCCCCCTTCTGTTCAGTATATACATAGAAACAATGTGCCTAGCGATCATTGAAAGCAGCAACATTCACGGCTTCAGATAAAATGCATCGGAAGTTAAAATTCTGGCGTATGCGGATGACGTCGCAGTTTGTTGTACAGATAAAGAGAGTGTAGCTGCAGCTATCGCTGTAGTGAAGGGTTTTGGCAAGGTAACTGGAAGCATGGTAAACTGGGGAAAGTGTCTTGGCTTCTGGCACGGAGAATGGCCTTCCACCCCTGTCACTTTCGCCAATGTCAAGTGGCTGACGACACCCGTTAAATACCTAGGCGTCCCACTGGAATATTACAAAAATAACGATGAGTATTGGCAAGATCAAACAAGAGAAACACAGATAAAAGCGAACAAGTGGAAAGGTGGACATCTGTCAATGTTTGCAAGAGCTACAGTCTGCAATCTATTTTTTGTCGCAAAAATATGGTATGTAATGCAGGTATTGCATTGTTCAAGGGTAAATATACAGAAGTTGCACCGAGTATTCGCAGTATTTGTGTGGGCTTCGAATTGGGAACGATGCAGTCGAACGAATTTGTTCAGGCGAGTTAAAGACGGAGGTTTGGGAATGACGCACCTTTTTATACGACAGGTCGTAAACCGGTTTTTATTTTTCCGCGAATTAAGCGATCCTTTCTTGCGCACGGTGTGCCAAGTGAGGCTAAGGAGCGCGTTACCTAGCTATGTAGTCTGCACAGACAATATGAGCGGTCCGGTTTGTGGATTCCTTAGAGAAGTTATTTTAAGTGTACGTTTTTTGTCCGTCAGATATTCAAATGAGTACCTTTTTTCAGTGAAACGTAAAACATTGTACAAAGATGTATGCGATGTAGTTCTCCGTGTGCCAATGTATAGGGCCATATACAGTGGAGGCCAAGGGCAAGACGTGCTTAAGCGGGTGAAAAGAATACCAGTAACGCCAGAGACGAAGTCTTTCTTTTTTAAGCTTCACACGGGTACGTTGAATGTCAAAACCTTTTTAGAAGATCGTGGGTTTTTCTTACCCTGGGGCTCGCATTGCTTGATCTGTAAGAAACCAGAAACTATAGATCATGTATTTCTAGATTGTTGGGCGGGTGTCTTCTTTTGGGATGTACTTCAGAGGACTATCAAAAAGGACTTTCCTTTAGATCCACAGGGTATTAGATATTTATCTATAGAAAACGATGATGGACTGCCATTTGACCTTATTATGCTAGTTGGCCTTCACTGTCTATGGCGCGCCCGTATGGCGGGCTATCACTGCGATCCGGATGCTCGGCCTGCAGGAATGCGTTTCCGAGAATGCATGTCGAGATTTGTGGAAATTCAGAAAGCACACGATTGTGTACCTGCGTGGCTGCCAAGGGTGGAACCCTTGACCGCGCTCAAAGAATTCTAAAATAGTCAGCCCTATAAAGCTGACACTTGGTGCTGAAAACTTGCAAATTTGCCTTGTTTTCTCAAATGTCATTTGTTGTTTGATATAGAAGCACAAAACAGGCAATAAAGAAAAAAAAACTCATGGCTGAGTAGTACCGTCTCCGTCTCACACTCCGGAGACCCTGGTTCGATTCCCACTCAGGCCATCTTGTAAGTTGTTTTTATTTATGAATTACCTTCCGCCATTTTTCGCTCACAGCCAAAGCCGCCGACGCCGACGACACCGGCTTTTCTGCGACACGTCCTCCTTAACGCTGTTGCGTTTTAATACAGGGTTAAATACTCGAAGGGCAACGTCGGTATATCCTTGTAAGTGCTCGACAAAGCGTCATAACTCTGCATTTGCTCATTGCTGTTGCGCGGTGTTGTCTGCAGTTATTGTTCCTAGAAAGGCGTCGTTGTCGAGTTCACCTTGCAGTGGCGGGTTAATTAGCCGCGAGAAAGAGGAATGGCGCCCTCTTGCGAGTGACGTCACGGCCAGGACGCCGCTCGCTCCGGCTCGCTCGGCTGCCGCGCGCGCTCGTTCCCTTCGTGTATGCTTGGGGTATAGGTGGCTCGAGCCGTACGTATTGAAGAATAAGTCGGCTTCTTTCAGCTGCAATACCTTAACCACAGTTTCTTCTTCAAAAGCGTGTGAGTCGAGAAACTTTGCGACTTGGATATCGCAAGCTAAGTAGCGTTAAAGGGGTCTACAAGTTTTTGCAATGCATATATGCGCCGTGTCTATCGGTAAATTTTGACTAAAAAAAGAATATCTGCAAATTCAACGCGCGAAGTTGTGTATGATACTTCGCTAAACACTTAACATTCCTTTAGTATTTAGCTATGAGAGGTATTGCATTTTACGTGGAAGAAAAATTTGGTAATTGGCGTCAACATGTTATCCGATGTTAGAAAGACACTGCCCAGCGAAGCTGTCATCATGATTCCTATTACTCTGGTGTGTTGTTCTATTCAAATATGGCCATTCATTAATGCGTAAAAAAATAGTTAGGCGCGCATTTCTTATGAAAATGTTTGCTGCTACTTTCATCCCCCTCTGAAACAGGTCTCCAAAAAACGAATTGCTCATGGCTGCTAACACGACGGCGTGTCATGTAGAGTATTTACATAGTTAATTCACAAACACCATAGTAGCAATCACCTGAGAGAAAAGTTTCGTTGTTTAGATCGACAGCCACTCCACTGAAAGTGATGAAATGTATCATAGTGGCCCTCAGTAGCCTTTATTGACAATATGGCACACCCCTGATCACGTAACGGTAGCAATCGACTGTCCGTATGGCGAGGCACGCTATGTTCGCGAAACCCATCAGTTCACTTCAACTTCGAATTAAAACCATAAAGCATTTTTTACAGTGCCAACTGGAATGGCTAAAGTATTCTCGAGCTACTACTACGCAGCTTAGATTGCCTACAATAGGAAAATTCAAGCACCTTTTGTCTCACCATGTCTCGATCCAGCGTTATTTAGTTATACAAACGGATAACTATTCGCTTCGTCGGTACTTAAAAGAGAACCTTGCAGGCTAATTTAAGTTTGCTCCAATCCAATCGCAAACATTCATAAAGAAAGCACCACAAGCATTGCATATACTTTCACTTGATTTCTGACTCTCCACAGGGGGAATTTCGATATCTTCAATATGTCCCATACTACTAGTCATTGACGCTTCGACTGCTTTCTGGCTGCAGCTATGTGGTCCAGCAGGCATACTTCACTAAAAAAATTGGGCCGAGCAGCCTGTGTCAGTTTGCCAAACAGATTCGTCATGTATATTCCTCAAGCAACAAGCACCAGTGAATTTCTCAAGTGAGTTTGATTTGATTTGATTTATTAATTTCTATTTACACACACACATGTACAGAGGAGTGGTAAATGGAGGTGGATGAGGGAAAAAAGCCGCACAGACGCGGCTTGAGGTAATCTCACCCTCTTAGGTACAATATGGCTGCATGGTGTAACACATCAAGCGCCATATAAATTACATCTATATAGTGGCCATAAAACATTGCAGTTATACAATGTATGAAAGCACAGTGAAATATTTCCACGATAACAATGCAAAACACACTGCGGCATTGAAATAAATAAATGATATACACTTGGTAACATAGACAAAAAAAGAGGAACATAACATGCATTATTAATCATTAACAAACGCGCTCTAAAGAGGTGAGTTGAACGTGTAGCACGGAAAAGGGAATATATATTGGTACATTACTATTTGTACTCTGTTAATAGCTGTAAGCCTTCATTAACTTTACTTCAAATTTCCGCCGCTTAAAAAAAATAAACACGTGAAGAACCGCCTAATGTTGACAAGCAGTTAAAGAAGCAAGTGAGGCGTGTAGAATCTAAGCTCCAGTATTAGTTAAGTCACCGTGCTACTGCCGAGCGTTTCTGTGAGGAAATTCAAAAATTCGATATTATACCATGAACTACTCGTCGTGAGCAAACCTGTTTTAGCGGAATAAAATCAACCTAACTGCTGTAGAAGTCATATATAGCCAGCTTTGTGACATACTTGTTGCACCGCGGCAGGTATGGTATCATAACTGGATTCCTATAGGCTATGCTTTTGCGATTGTCTATCCGCGTATGAAAAACCCGCAATGGGCTGGTCTGCGTCGCTTCGGCTGGCACTGTAGCGTTGCCTTCGAGAGCTGCATTGTTGACTAAGAAATTAGCTCTTTGAATAAATGTTCGCAAAGGAAGACGTCATAAAAATATATTTGAGACGACCACCATAAGTATACAAGCAGAGAGAACGAGGGCGAACAAACGAAAACACCGCAGAAAGCGCCCGTACAACGCACGAACTGTAGCAGACGACAGGCGCGAGTCCGTGCCCTGACGTCACGCGAGCGGCGCTCGCAGCGCCGCTCGTGTTCGTTCTCGGGGCTAATAGGGGTGCGCGAAAGGTAGTCGCCGTCAGAATGCTTCCTCCCGTACTTACGCATCACGGTGATGTCAAAGGTCTAGTCTGTGGCTCCATCGCGCTAGTTGACCTGATGGATACATTAAGCTTGCTAGTTATCGCAGGCGAGCTGGTCACTTACCACTTTTAAGCGCCTGCCGTATATGGAAGGTCGAAATTTCACTGTAACCCAAATGACCGCAAGACACTCTTTCTCCGTCGTAGAATAATTCACATGCGCTTTTGACAGTGACCGGCTAGCGCAAGCTAATTATGCTTTCAACTCTGTGCTTTCTATAAACTAGCACGGCACCGAGGCCTACGCTGCTTGCGTCGGTGTTCATTTCCGTCTCGGCGTTTTCGTCGAATTGTTAAAGCACCGGTGGTGACTGCAGCCCTCGTTGCAGCTCTTAAAAGGCGGCGTCTTACAAAACTGAAAACAGCAAGCTCATCTCCATCGGCTGCTCCTTTTAGTTTTCCGGATAAGGGCTGACGGACCGGCCGCCGGCTTGGCCAGTGATGGTCGGTGCTACGGCGACAGGTAGCGGCCTGGGGACGGCGAATGGGATTGTCGTTGAGGGCTCCACTGAGATGCGGCGAGCTAGTGGGCGATATCGTGAGGGCGTTCAACTTGCTGACGGAATGGAGCGTCGACGGCGGACCCTCGTAGTCCCATTTCACGGTACGGGCACAAGCGATAAACGTGACCCGCTTCTCCGCAGTGATAGACCGGACGGTGGTCGGGGGTGCGCCGAGCGTCGGCTTTCCTTGGGATGCTGCGCTGGGCCACTGTCGGGCTTTCTGGCAGCGGCGGTGGTGGAAGACGGAACTCTGGTGCTGCAGGACCCTGGTGTGGGCGCGGAGGGGTACCATGGAGGCGGGTGACGGTGGCTTATGTCATAGCGTCTGGCTAGAGTAGCGGGGATTGCAGCTGCATCTGAAGAACTCCACGTGATCGCTTTAGTTCCTCCTGGAACCCCTCAGTGACCGAGGCCATCTGTAGTTGCGACGAAGGCAAGACCTTGCGCAGTTCTTCACGCACAATAGTCTTGATGGTCTCTTGGAGGTCATCAGAGCGCAGTTCTTGAATGGCGCCCTGCGGCCCCGTGAGCGCTTGGCGTTCATATTATCTTGCGCGCATGTACCAAGTTTTCTCAGTCATCGTTGCCTCTCTGAAGAACTCAGCTATGGCCTTCGGTGGGCTGCGGATCATTTCGGCAAAAATTTCTTGCTTGACGCCCCGTACCAAGAAGCGGACTTTTTTTCTCTCCTGAGACATTTCCGGAACATCCTGCCAAAATGGACGGGTCATCTCATTCGTGAAGATTGCAATGGTCTCATTGAGCAGCTGGGCTGGGCTTTTTAGTCGACTTTGGTTCGCTCTTTGTCCACGACACTTGTGAATGTCTGCAGGAAGCCACTGCGCAACAGGTGCCGCTTTGTTATTATGGTTTCTCGATTCTGGAGCCATGTTCTGTCGGCGTCTTACAATGCGAGAAAGACATGGCGCAGCTTGTCGTCGCTCTTTTATTTGGTAAATTTCATACCAGTCCGGCTAATTTTCCGGGTCCTCATATGTTTATCCGCATAACATCGGCGTTTCCGTGGGCTGCTGCAGCACGATGCATGCTGGTGACACTGGGGCTGCCCTTATAGCTGCTGTCATGGCCGTGCACTTCCTCGTCTTTTCAAGTAGAAATCTGTACTTTGGTAGCTGTCCGTGCTGCCTTCAGCGATTTCTCTGGTACTTTCTAACGTTGGTGTTGTCCTTGGGTGGTGGATCGCGGCTTCGCGGTGGCGTTCGTTACATAAATGCACGGGCACCTCCTCCAGATGATGAAACATGGCTGAAAAACGTTTAATAGTTTAACTATATTTTTATTGGGTGAACCTGAGCCCACAAACGCAAGTTACATTCGAAGCACAACGATCGCTGCAAACACAGCCGGTTATCGTCGAAAATTGAAGCGCAATGTGCCGGTGAAGCCGGTGAAGCGCAATGTGCCATGTGAGGCAATGACAGTACTGTCATTGTCCTCTCTCTCTCTCAGACAGAGAGAGAGAGAGGAAAAACAACAGTGCCTCAGGATTGTCTTTTGTGGACACACGAGCAGTGGGGGCCACTGCTGTCGCGGTTACTACGCTGTTTTTTGTGCCTTGTTGATCGTTTGAATGCTTTTTCAAGCGCAATACGTACGCCATGTGCGTATGCAGGTGTACGATGTGTCCCTCTGTTGGATATAGCAGAATACTAGGAACCCGTTGTCTGAAGAGACGACAGTCCGCGCCAGCGACATGGTGAGCCGCGTCTATATTACCATAAATGTGAGGATTTATGATCGCCATATCGAAAACGAGCCTCAAGAAGAGTGATTCCCGTAACCATGTGCTGCATTAAATTAGGGCAGTGAGGCTTGCACACCATAGTTTTAGCGCGTGGTAACGAACCACAGGCGTTAATACACAAGGCGCAGCTCTCTACGATGGAGTCCACTGTGAGATAAGCTTTGGGAGATGTTAAGCCCGAAACCTATTTGACTTTTGTTGTTCCTTGGTAAGTGCCTGCGCAAATGCGCTCTTAATTCTGTAAACTTGTTCGTAAACGCATAACTTACGCATCGGTTCTTCACAAGCCGGTTTCGGGCTACATGTGCTTGCCACATGTACGAGTCCACAGCCCAAGAGGCCTATTGGTGTATTTCACACAAAAATATTATGGTGTTTTACGTGCCCCAACTATGATCTGATCATGAGGCACGAAGTAATGGGGGACTCCGGAAATTTCGACTACCTGGGATTTTTCAACGTGCACCCAAGTCTGCGTAGACGAGTGTTTTCGCATTTCGCCGCCATCTATTAAACACAAGCCCTCGGCATGACAGATCGCTATGTGCGCTGATATCCAAGGCCCGTGCAAGTATCGAGAATCAGTTTCCGATCTGATGCGCTTCCATAACTCGCGTGGAATCACTGTTCGCGCTCTCGTGATGCTGTGCTTGCGAGGAAATTATTTCAAGGCTACGTCACTGAAAAACCCGGGCACTAGTAGTTTTGGTAACTCCGGCTGTGTGTGCGTTGTGTCTCATATGAATGCTATAGTTATGTCCAAATGCGTAGTATTTTAGCTGAAACAGCAAATTTCAAAATTTGAGGCACCTGTTCCAGAAAGAAAAAGAAATTGGCATACCTGTGTTCTGACAAGTTCATCAGGTCCACGTCTTACGACTGATGCAGGGTTGTGGATACGGAACGCCGCTATTGGGGAAATAGTTCGGCTGCAGAGGTTGGGCTGTGATCCTCTCTGGCCATGTCTTGGGGAAGTTGATGGCTACCAGCTTGAAGTACACTCGGCCGTTTGCCGCTGGGTGAAGGATTTGCGACGAAGACTGTAGCAGCGCCTGCGCGACGTGAAAAAGGAATTCCCTTTGAACATAGAACTAAAAAAATAAAAACTCTGCCATCGCTGGATCTGATTGACGTACTGTCAAACGTTTTCCACACAAAAAAAATAAGAATGTGCAATAAAGCCACGGAGGAAACTATACATGTGGCGTTCCGAATGAATAGGCACTTACAGACTGACGGAATATCGACACATGCACTAGTTCATCTTTTTCCGGTGACCGCTTTTCAGCCGCTACCAAACATTGAACGCTATCGCTCGGCGGAGGACGCGCCTCCATATATCGGAAGTTTCTCGAATGTTATCGGTTGTTCTATTCGTTGTCTGTTGTCATGGCACGTTGTCTGACCAGATTGTACGGGCGGCCCGAATTCTGCAGTGTGTTATACAAGGTACGCAGGCACTAACGATTATGCTGGCATGCTTAGCACGCTGATCAGATTTCTACGATCGCCGACTGTGCTCACCGCTATCGTTGTACTTTGAGTGTCACTTTCCGTTGTAGGGTTAGATCAGTCCAATAAAGAGTTAGTTTCATGATTCACAGTTTTCGCTCCAATGTTCTTCACCGTTACCAGAACGTTGCATCTGATACAGGGGCTTTGCGTTAATGCACAGGGTGGTCTTTATGAAAGGCAACACGCGAGCGTGTGGCCTGTGCTCTGCGGAGGCTGCTTAGAGTGCCATCAACAGGGAACAAAGTGAAGCATGTACGCTTGTAGCGCCATCTAGTGGAGGCGAGAATAAGCAGACACGGCTGATAGCAAGCGGCTGTGGACTGCCTCCCGCGCCAGGTGGATGCGCAACAGGGGGGTCCTGCAACGCAGCGTCTGCTGCTAGCAAATCGCACCTGGTACTCTGCACCTTGGAAACATGGAAGGATGAACATATGCCCTCTAGGTAATAGATGCTCCCAGCGTATTTTAATGCGTAAGGATTCTTTGGCGAGTACCGTACCAAGATGGGTCCACCACGCGAAATTTGTAATGCCTTGTTTCTGGCGAAATATGCGTGATGTGCGACGTTACGGCATTTAATCGTTATAAAACCTATAGTGTAAATGTAGATGATTGGTAGCTTTATCAGCAATGAGGAACAATTGAAAAAAGATTGGTTGGAGAGTAAAACCATACAGATACATAGGGTCCACAGAAAATCTATGGGGAACCCTATAGTAGGGGTGGGCCAACTTGATATTTGGTTGTAGGCCACCATAAATTTGGGGGTGGGCCAATTTAAGTTTCCCGGTGGGCCACCAGCTTAAAATTTGGGGGTGGGCCAACCTGAAATTTTGAGAAACCTCGAGGTGGGCCAACGTGACATTCGAACGTGGGACAACTCAAGTATGGTAGTGGGTCAAGGTGAAATATGGGGGTGGGCTAACTTAAATTTTGGAGTACGCTTATGCAAGCTTTGACAACTCCAGTAGAGTTTCTGCGTACGTTTTTGCAATACGGAGCACTGGCTACATCCTCTCATAGCATGAATAAACGTCATCTGATTCGAAGTGGTTTCGGTGAGATGTGCACTCAAGTGAAACGTAAGGTTAGGTAAATAAACGTAATTACGTTGTTAGTTATTATTCATGCTTAGTTATTTCTGGGCCACGGCGGCCGAATTTTGATGGGGGCGAAATGCGAAAACACCCGTGTATTTAGATTTAGGTGCACGTTAAAGAACCCCAGGTGGTCAAAATTTCCGGAGTCCCCCACTACGGCGTGCCTCATAATCAGAAAGTGCTTTTGGCACGTAAAACTCCATAATCTAATCTAATCTTAGTTATTTCTGTATTGACGACGTTTGCTGAATTACTTAATCTTAGTGAAAGTTACGACAACGACGTTTATATATGTAATTATTAATTAAGCTTACTTAATTAGGTATAACTAATATCAAGGCATCCTTAATGCTTCATTAGGCTCCATTGATCTAAAGTTAGTAACTTTTGATTAGTCTAATTATTTAACATAAATTGGTTTTAATTAGCCGCAATATTCCTAGTTACCCTCTATTATTCGCCTTTAGACTTGACTAATTCTATCGTAACTAATTTTATTAGTCTAGTCCACCTTACTTACACTTATACCTCTCAGCGCTCACTATGTATAGTCAATATCATCAATATCATTAGTCATACGTAGTTATAAGGCATTCTCATATACACCTCCATAGCACTTCAGGTGTATTCATGCATGCAATGCATCCTGTCACGCGTTAGAGGCAGAAAACTGGACGGACGGACTGACGGACGGATAATGTTGCGAGGGAAGAAGGCCTAGAATGCTTACGCATTAATATGGGTACGCCAGGAGTGCCTAATAACTACCGGGCATATATTGACGCTTCCACGTTTCCAGTGCACTTGCGTATACAACGCGGTTTGCTAGCAGCAGGCATTGAGGTGCAGGCCCCGCTCCTTACCCAACAGACATACGAAGAGGGGGGAGGGATTCCAGCTGATTCCAGCAGGCGTTTGCTTATCAGCCACGCCTGGTTATTCTGGCCGCCAGCAGATGACGTCACAAGCAGACGTGCTTCTCCTTGCTGCCACATGCTGGCGCTCTAAGCAGCCTCCACAGAGCACGGGCCACGCGCTCGCGTGTTCCCTTTCATAAAGGACCACCCTGTACAACGAAAGCAGCGCACAAGATGCACACAGTGAGATAGAGACAGGAAAAAAAAGCAGCGCCTCAGGATTGTCGTATGTGGACATATCAGCAGAGCAGTGTGGACCATCGTTGTCGCCGTTATAGCACCGGCTACTATGCAGGTTTCTTGTGCCTTGTTGACCGTTTTAATGCTTTTTCAGGCAGAAAATGTACACCATGTGCATATGCAGGTGTACACAGTGTCCCTCTGTAGGATACACCAGATATCTAGGAGCACGCTTTCTGAAGCGACGACAGTCCACGCCAGCGACAGGGAGAGTTGCCTGTGTATTACCATAAAGGTGAGGATTTATGACCGCCACATCGAAACCCAGCCTCAAAAAGAGTGAGTGCCGAAACCATATGCTGCATTGAATTAGGTCAGTTTATCTTGATGATGATGTGTGGTGTGTTATAGCGCAAGGGCCAGGTATGGCCAAAGAGCGCCATGACAGAGGTAATGTTAACGGTGCATTGTGAATGGTGCAGGCAATGAATTAGACAATGAATTTCTCATGGTATATGTGACGTGGCTGTAAAAAGGCCTAAAATCGGTCGCTGTGGATGGCGTAAAATATATAGTTGCTAAAAGAATAACTCTAAGTAGTGCTGTGGGCTATGTTAATGGGGTTTCGTTAAAAAGCACGATGCAGTAAAACATAGCATTGACACTTTAGCTTCAAGAAAGCCTTTCAGTACAGGGCTGTTATACGTGAGCTAAAAATGTCCTGGCCAAATGATTGCCAGAGTGTCTGTTTCAGCTAAAAACGCTAAGACTAATTTCGGTTTAAAAAGCGGTTCATTGCTGAGAAAGAATTTCGGGTGAAGAGGAATATTTTAGCGATATGCAGAAATGAAATACTTTTTCCTCTGTGTTTCTATTGCAGGGCATGTGCAGGACTGTGAGATTTTGGGCAGTGAAGCTTGCAGAGCATGGTTTTAGCGCGTGGTAACGAACCACAGACGATAACACACAAGCCGGAGTTCTCTACGACGGAGTTCGCTGTGATAGAAAGTAGAGCATTGGGAGATGTTAAGCCCGAAACCTATTTGACTTTTGTTGATCCTCGGTAAGTGCCTGCGCAAACGCGCTCTTAATGCTGTAAACTTGTTCGTACACGCATAACTTACGCATCGGTTCTTCACAAGCCAGTTTCGTGCTACACGTGCTTGCCGCGTGTACATGTCCACAGCCCAAAAGGCCTACTGGTGTATTTCACGCAACGATATTATGGTGTTTTACGTGCCAAAACCACGATCTGATTATGAGGCACGAAGTAGTGGGGGACTCCGGAAATTCGGACCACTTGGGATTTTTTAACGTGCACCCAAGTCTGCATAGACGAGTGTTTTCACATTTCGCCGCCATCTATTAAACGCAAGCCATCGGCATGACAGATCGCTTTGTGCGCTGATATCCAAGGCCTGTGCAAGTATCGAGATTCAGTTTCCGATCTGATACGCTTCGATGACTCGGGTGGAAGCGCTGTTCGGGCTTTGGTTATGCTGGGTCACGAGGAAATTTATTCTAGGCTGCGTCATTGAAAAGCCCGGGCGGTAGTAGTTTTGGTAACTCCGGCTGTGTGTGCGTTGCGTCTCATATGAATGGTATAGGTATGTCTGACCGCGTAGTATTTTAACTGAAACTGCAAATTTCAAAATTCGAGGCACCTGTTCTAGAAATAAAACGAAAGTGGCATACCTACATTTTGACAACTTCAGCAACTCCACATCTTACGACTGATGCAGGGTTGTCAATGCGGAACGTCGCTATCGGCGAAATAGTTCGGCTGTAGGGGTCAGGCTGTCATCCTCTGTGGCCACGTCATGGGGAAGTCAATGGCTACCGGCTTGAAATAGTCTGCCGTCTGCTGATGCGTGAAGAATTTGCGACGAAGACTGTAGCAGCGCCTGCGCGACGTAAAAAAGCCCTTCCGTTTGAATATAAATTAAAAAAAGTTAACGTTCAACCATCGCATGATCTCATTCACTTAGTGTCAAATGTTTTCCACATGAAAAAATAAGAATGTGCAATTTAGCCATGGATGAAACTGTATATGTGGTGTTCCGAACGAAATGGCACTTACAGATTGACGGCATGTCGACACATACACTTGTTCATCTTTTTCCGGTGACCGCTTTTCAGCCACTACCATACGTTGCACGTTATCGCTCGGCGGAGGATGCGCTTCCATATATCGGAAGTTTCTCGAATGGTATCGGTGGTTCTGTTCGTTGTCTGTTTTCATGGCACTGTGTCTGACCAGATTGTACGCACGACCCGAATTCTGCAGTGGGTTATACAAGGTACGCAGGCGCCAGTGAGTATGCTGGCACGCTTAGCACGCTGATGAGATTCCGACGATTGCCGACTGTGCTCACCCCTATCGTTGTACTTTGAGTGTCTCGTGCTGTTGTGAGCTTAGATCCGCCCAATAAAGAGCTAGTTTAATGATTCAGTTTTCGCTGCGATGTTCTTCACCGTTATCAGAACGTCGCATCTGATAGAGGCGCTTTGCGTTAATGAACAGGGTGGTCCTTTATTAAAGGAAACACGCGAGCGCGTGGCCTGTGCTCTGCGGAGGCTGCTTAGAGTGCCATCAACAGGGAACAAAGGGAAGCACGTACGCTTGTAGCGCCATTTACTGGTGGCCAGAATAAGCAGACACGGCTGATAGGCAAGCGGCTGTGGACTGCCTGCCACGCCAGGTGGATGCGCAACAGGCGGGGCCTGCAACGCAGCGTCTGCTGCTTGCAAACCGCACCTGGTACGCTAGCACCTTCGAAATATGGAAGGACCAACATGTGCCCGCTTGGTATTAGGCACTCCCAGCGTATTTTAATGGGTAAGCATTCTATGGCGACTACCGTACGAAGATGGGTCCGCCACGCGAAATTTTAATGCCTTGTATCTGGCAAAAAATGCGCGGTGTGCGACGTTACGACATTTAATCGTTATAAAGCTTGTAATAGTGTAAATGTAGATGATTGGTAGCTTTATCACCGATGAGGAAGAATCGAAAGAAGATTGATTAGAGAATATAAGCATACAGATACATAGGGTCCACAGAACATGCATGGGGAAGCCTATAGTAGGGGTGGGCCAACATGAAATTTCGGTGTAGGCCAACAAATTCGGGAGTGGGCCAATTTAAATTGGAGGCTGGACTAACATGAACTTTGGAGGTGGGCCAACATGAAATTTGGGGTGCGCCAACTCGAAATTTGGTAGTCGGCCAAATCGAAATATGAGGGTGGGCCAACTTGAAATTCGGGGTGGGCCAACTTGAAATTTGGGGCGGGCCAACATCAATTCGGGGGTGGGCCAATTTAGGTTCCTCGTTGGGCCACCAGCTTAATATTTTGGTGTGGGCCGACGTGAAAGATTTAGAAATCTGGAGGTGGGACAAAGTGAAATTCGAGCGTGGGACAACTCAAATTTGGTAGAAGGTCAAGCTGATATTTGGGGGTGTGCCAACTTAAATTTGAGGGTAGGCCTATGCACGCTTTGACAGTTCCAGTGGAGTTTCTGCGTACTTTTTTGCAATACGGAGCCCTGGCTACATGCCCTCATAGGATAAATAAACATCATCTGATTCAAAGCGGTTTCGGATAGAAGTGCACTCAAGTGAAACGTGTTGTGGTTAACAGAGTGTTTTTGCACGGCGACGTACGATTAAGGCCCTATAGTTTTGAGGACTTCCAGGATGCCCTATCCAACGCTGGTGCGCTTCCCCATGTGGTGGCGTTGGGGGCGTGCCAAATCAAGCATGTTTGGGCGGTGACTCTCAACAGCACCGAAGCAACTAAGAAGCTGGCCGCTCTCAAGGAAGTGGAAATAAAAGGACGCCGATGCATTACCTTCGATCCAGATTACCAACTGGCGAAACTACGGCTGCACTGGATGTTTCACGGCTTGGCAGACGACGACATTCGGATGGCTCTCGCTGCTCACGGCAAACGTATCCGATGTGACCCGGGAGTGTTGGCGCGTCTCAGGCGTCAAGGAGAAGGGGTCCAGAACGAGGGCCGTGCTCCTGAAGCTGAAACCCGGTTTGAGGTCGATGACATACCTCACCAGCTACGCGTTGCAGGAGAGTTGGCCCTTGTGGTGGTGCCTGGGCGGCCTATGCAGTGCCTGCGCTGCCGTGGTAGGGGCCACGTTCGACGTGAATGCAAGGTGCTACGGTGCTCAAAATGCAGACGCTATGGTCACGTCGACAGCGATTGTGTCCGCACATACGCGGTGGCTACGGAGCCGGCATCGCAAGGGAAGTCGACGGAGCTGCTGATGGACGTCGATGAGGCGGAAGAGGCAGCGAAAGGAGGCGAGGAAGTGGGCAAGCCAGCAGGAATGACCGACCCGTTGGGGCTTGCCAGTGGTGACAACACCACGTCAAGCAACGGAGAGACGCATCCCGAGGAGAAGAAATTGCCTGCGTCTCGGGCGAAGGCGTCGGAGAATGGGAAGAGCGTTCCGCCACCCAAGGTCGTCGAACCAGCGAACAGCCCGCCGAACGCGGACCTGAGCGGCAGCCGCGCAGTCAGCGTCTCCGCGCCAGGCCAGCGTCCTTATGTCCACACCGGCAACGTAGGGGATAAGGTGGCAGCCTCCAGCGTGGAGGAGCCGCCTGCAAAAACAACTCAAGCCTGGCGGGCCAGTCTCCGGCAGCGACGTAACGTTTCGTCTGAACCTACGTATTATTATACGGACGCTAGTCACTCTGAGGGTCGATGTCTAACTGCAGCAGTCGGCCCTGACTATGAGCATGTAAACGCACACACAGGAGCCCCCGGCCCATCGGACACAGAGGCTCTTGCTATTCTCGAAGCAGTCACCCGGCCTCATCATCCTACCCAACGCATCGTAATTCGCACCGATAGCCAAGATGCATGCCGCATGTTTCGCGACAACTTGCTACCTGAGCATATACACAGCCTACTTCAATGTCACTTGGATGCACACCCTTCGGTCTGTGTTACCTTGCAGTGGATACCTGGGCACCAAGGCATGGGAGGGAACTCCCGCGCTCATGAGCTCACCCGCGTAGTTAGTTTTCCGGGTACCCCTGCGTAAGGCCATTCAAATTCAGCCCAAGAGAACACAGAAAGACTTTGCACAAGGAGCGCAGATCACTTTTAAAGCAACTTCGCGCCAAAGCCGTCGCCTTTATTACTCCCCCTGCTAACCTTTCGCGAGAAGACAGCGCTATTCTCCGAAGACTTCAAACAAACTCAATAGTGACTCGTCTTTTCCCTCACTATATTCAAGGCCTACCTGGGCAACCGAAATGCCCGAACTGCATGGAATATCCGTCCCTAGAACATTGTCTATGGCATTGCCCTCACACTTAACCCAAACTGTAGTCAGCCCTAACATTCCCACTAACATCAAGCCACGGTGATGGACGGACTGCATCATTCCACCACCCCATGCAACATTCTCCTGCCGGTGCTTATCCAGCACGTCAGAGACGTGTTGGGTGAGGACTGGTAGCTGACCGACTAGGGTTGAGCGCCGGACGCTGGCGTAAAAAAGTTTTTTTATAGCGCAGCTCTTTGGCGTCCGTTCCTGGGTTTCGCGTCGTCGTCGGCCTCGTAACCAGCTCCGCCCCCCTTTCATCCCCCCAGCGCTAGCAGCGACCGACTGATACCGCTGGATGCCGCTGACGCCGCTAGAGAGTCAAGATAACGTGACTGCATAGAACACCGTCGCCGCCATGCAGAAAGAGGAGGAAAGGGTCCCCCCCCCCCCCCTGTTCTTGTGTGGCGGATAGGGTGCTCTTCAGTTGCCGACGCGCCGGTTATTTCACGTAGGCCCCGGCACGTCGACGAATACGTGACCACCTTCCCACGGCTAGACCTGGTTCTTAGCGCTGCGGAAGCGAGGGTATCATATTGTTTGTGTCGGCATCGGCGGCGTTGTCCCTAAAACCAACTCCGCAGCTGGGGTTGACTCACTATCGGCGTCAGTGGCATCAGTCAGTCGCTGCTATCTCTTCCCTCCTCCCTTTATCGTGTTGTCCGCTTGCTGCGCGCGCTTCTGCCCCCATCGTTTGCCGCTGGGTGTACACGCCGCCCCCCTCCCCCTCTTCCTGCGAGTCTCCGGTTGTCAAAGCGCCGGCTCGAACTTAATTCCTTTCTTCGCTCCTCCTCCAATGCAACCCCTGTGCGGTGGCAATCAGAGAGCCAGATCGGTGGCGGCGGATCTGTATATGTGCACCGTCCGAGCCGAAATTGCCGCTGCCGTTCGCCCTGTGCGGTGGCAATCAGAGAGCCATCGTAACGCGTCCCACGGCTGTGACAACCTCGCGAGGCACTTGTATAGATCTCGTCTTTGAGAATCAAGCATTGGTGTACCAAGTCGAACATATATCAGTCTGTTTCTCCGACCACAAAGCTTCCTTCATGACTGTCAAGAACTGTTAGTGGAGTCTTTGTTAAAGGAATACGTGTGAAAAAAAAATTCTGTGATAGCGCATACATGTGTTGCTCGATTTATTTGCCTCAATCTA
>NC_091829.1:98660693-98685693 GCF_038994185.2 Dermacentor albipictus | reverse complement strand
AAATGAGCTGCGGCCTGATTTCGCCGAAAATGCAGCTTTCCTACCTTCCACCGTCGCCGTTTTGAAGTTTAATTGGAGCCACGCGCTGAAAATCGGACTCCGCTAACATCGGTACCAGCTCAGAACGTTTCCAAGTGGGCAAATTAGTGGGAGTTTTGCGTGGCAAAAGAATGCAGAAGAGGTTTAAGCGCTCCTGAACCTTCGCAGAGAATCGAAATGGCTGTCCGCCAAATTTAGCGGCCGCTTTTACCTCACGGCGGTTCTTCAGCCAGATTTGGCTGTGGCCTGCGACAGTTTCGTCAGAGATGTCATCACCCTGAAAACGCGGTACATGAAGGCTCCCTAGTGGTAGCATGATTTAGAAATTAGCTGAACCCATTGTACTTCTGAAGTGTCGCGTTAACACCAAGGTAAACTTGCGCATGACGTTAAAGGTATTCTGAGATCGCATTCGCAAGCAAAATCTCGTATTTACTGTAGGCAGTAAAAAAGCGGAGAAACCTGCATTCCTCCGGGCACTCCGACTATGGCTTCGAACATTGGCAGCAACCCTGAAGGGAGTGAAGAGCAAGCAGCAGGTTGTGGGTTTACCCGCTCGTTTCCGGTCAAACCGTAGAAACCTTCGATGTCGCTGGTCCATCGTTCCCATGTTCCCGAGGTATCCGAGTGGTTCCTCTCGAACACATATCTCCTGGGCGGGGTGTGGTACGCTTCTAGCACCGGCAGCATGATGTCGTGCTCGTAATTCAGCATCTCTTTGAACGTGACGCCATGCAGGACCCCGCCACCGTAGTGGGTGTACAGCGCCTTGAAGTACGTCCGATGGGCTACCGACCCCGCGCCAAGCGTCACCGCGTGGTACTGGAACCGATCAAGGCCTCTGGTAGGACGTACGAGGACCTGTAAATTGATAAAGGACCTGAAGGGGGAGCTAAAAAGTAAAATGGTCTGTTAGAACGGTAAAGCATTGTTGCGGTGGAAATCACGCGGACGCTCGATGCACAATCCCACCGTTGGCACCATGCAGGTAGTGTCCAAATCTATGATGATGATGATTTATTGGCAGGCCCCTAGAAACCGGGCAGCTACAAATAGTCACCTAGCCTGCTTGATTTAATCAGGTATGCAGTACACGTCTTTCGTTGTAGTATTTCCGTATACATCTCCGGATATTTTTTTTCCTCAGAACTTGTCCATCTGCCTTGCACCGTTACATATGCTTGTAACGGATATGGTAGTATCAATTTGCTCCATGCTTTTCTTCCGTCATTACTGAAAAAGTTCCTTGCTTATCTCGAGTGCTGGCGTGTTGATGGTACCGTACACTTTTAACCCAATGGCGCTTTTAGAAGATGTACATTACTTCCGGTTCTCCCCTGGTGAATCCCTTCGCATTCCATTAGGAAGTGCTGAGTGGCCTCCGAATTTTCGCTGCAGCATACACATGCCTTGTTGTCATATTTGCTCCGGTATATCTTTGTCCTTAACCAGCTCGGACCTCATATAGCAAAGCACTGTCTTTAGCGCTATTGTACACATTATCCCTTCTAATTCCTACCTCCAGTGTGCCGAAGAAGCCCGACAGCTTGCCCGCCTGCGCATCAGGAACCAGCAGGGGATCGACTGCCGACACTACAAGCTTCGACGATGCTACGTCGAGTACCAATCCGGCGACCGTGCCTGGGTCTGAACTCAGGTACGTCGACGAAGACTTAACGAGAAACTGTTACGCCGTTATTGCGGACCCTACAACAGCATGTGACGCGTTGGCGCACTGGACTATGAGGTAGTGCCAGACGGCATTTCGCAATCACAGCGGCGCCGGCCCTGAAGTCATCCACGTGGTTCGTCTTAAGCCTTTCTACGCCCGCTGACGAACTTAGGCACTTAGTTTCTTTGTTATTGCTTTTTTCTTTACTGCGCATGGTTTTGTTTACGCTTCCATGTTGGTAGCATCGGGATGATGCTTTTTAAGGGGAGGGTATCGATACGTGCACTTGTTTATTGGCTTACCGCATTTGACCGTCTAACAAATGTTATCGCTCAGCGCAGGACGCGCCTGTCGGTATCGGAAGTTTCTGGAATGTTATCGATGGTTCTATCCGCTGTGTGTTGTCACCGAACCTTGTGTGATCTGATTGCATGTATGCATCGAGAAAAAAATTTCAACAAGAGCGGACACTCCCATAAAGCCCAGCGGCCGAATGAACTGTGGCGCACCAAGCGGATGGTATTAACACCTTCCAGTTTCGATTTCGGGCGCGCGCGTTTTGAAGACCAGTTGGTACACGCTACGCCGGCTCCACCGATCGGCATTTATTTTTTTCGCTTCTACTGCTGAACCACGCGCGACCTTGGCACGGAATCGTTTTATTATTTAGTAAAACTGATTGCGAACGATCTTTACAAGGCTCCACCGAATCTGTGTCACGTGCTATTTCATAAATAAAACGCATGACGTCTTCTGAATTGATGAAATGTTTATTTTGCTCTATATAAATGCTCGTTCCGGGCTTCATGTGCATTCATACAAAGTTGTGGCACCAGGTAAGCAGCAGTCGTTGCCGTACGAAGCTCCACCGGATGCCATCAGCTGAAAAAATTGAATTACAAGCATGTATCATTTTGGTATATTGACCTAACAGGAATATTGGGTGTAGAGTCAAAACGTGCGTAAGTTGCGAATGAGCGGCATTAAAGATAAATTCAATTTTACATGCATTTTGTAGCAAATAGACTCCTCCCAAACAATGCAATAAAATCTTAAGAAAACATCTGATTTTCAAGCATCCCTCCCTTCCCAGGTTATATTTCCTGCCCTTTAAGAGCACGAATACACGGTTGACTGTGCGTTTCCAAAACAACTTGGCCTCAGTCGACGCGATGGTACGCCAAGTAACACAGAAGTGCATACAACACAGGCTCTCATCCAGATCATGTTACATGCTCGTTCAATGTCTTCTAGTCGCACTCAAGACACATTCGTTGGTGCAAAGCCTGTTTTCAGTCCCTCAGAAGAGAAATGTCAAGTTCTTGAGCTCCTCGGCGTTATGTTTTACGCGTGCTGCCGGCGCAAGCAACACACTCCTGTGTTATCACTCTCGGCAATCGCTATCACGTCTTTGACAAGCGCGAGTGCCGAAATAAGGCATATGTTGTTGCAGGGCCATAAAAAGCGTCACAATCTTTGCCCACTAAAATTCAGTACACGCAACACTAACACCACGGCCGGCTTGCTTTTTTGCTAACAGCTTGACAACCCCAGGCGTGGTGAGCCTGCCTCAAATGTATCCCAAAAAGTGAATAAGAGTAATTTTTGGGGTTAGAGAATATACCTCACGAACTTCTCCCTGTAAGATTTCGTACACGCAAAACTAACTGTGGCACACAGCCGAGCTGCTTTTCGCTAACTGCGCCACTACGCCGAGCGCGGCCACAGTGCTTGCAAAGTACCCCAAAAAGTAGCGAAATTAGTTACAATAATGTCTGGAGTCAGAGAATGCGCCAAAACTTGTCCCGCTAAGATTCGGTACACGCGAAACTGAGTCACACGGCCGAGGCGCCTTTCGCCACAAAGCCAGGTGATGCGAGCGTGCCCAAAAACTGCCTAAATAACTTATAATAATGCTTGGGCTCATAGAAAGCGTCGCAAACATCTCCCAGTACGAGTAGTTAATTCTAAATAACTAGGCCTGGACGGCGGAGCTGTTTTTGGATAATTGCGTCAATATATCGGTTCAGCTTTGAGCAGCAAGACAAATGTGCTTGAAGTGCACGTCGCAGACGGTCAAACAAAATTCCTCACCGTTCATTAGTGCAGCGGTGCCGCGTCGAAATGCAGACGGAACACAAGAGAACGCCGGGAGCCCAGAAAACGGGCTGCATCCAAAACAGATGGGTCGCCGAGCACGCGAGCTTCACATGCGCAGCCCTCCTCGCTCGCTCCGGTGGCATGTCTGGCGCATGACGTATGCACGCGCGTCTGGCGTGTCGCTAGCTTGTCCCTAGGCAACGCATGCAAAATTAGTCGCAAAGTATAAGTTCCTTTACACCCAAAAGCTTTTTAGTTTTAGTGGGACAGAATAAAAAGTGATAGGTTGTCTGTAAGTTCATTTCACATTCTTTTTTTCCCGATGCTCGCGTCAAATATCGGATGGAGCTGAAACTAGGCGTCACGTGTTTCCATTTGCCAGTTTTTGTTGAGTGCCCCTCCTCTCTTGTTGAATTTCTTTCTCTATCACGTATGCGCGACAAGAACTATGTAACCCGCCGCGGTTGCTCAGTGGCTATGGTGTTGGGCTGCTGAGCACGAGGTCGCGGGATCGAATCCCGGCCACGGCGGCCGCATTTCGATGGCGGCGAAATGCGAAAACGCCCGTGTACTTAGATTTAGGTGCACGTTAAAGAACCCCAGGTGGTCAAAATTTCCGGAGTCCCCCACTACGGCGTGCCTCATAATCAGAAAGTGGTTTTGGCACGTAAAACCCCATATATTAAAAAAAAGAACTATGTAGCGCTTTTTGGAAGACACGCGGGCACCAGCGATTACTCTGAAACCTTCGATGACTCACACATAAAAGCCGACGCGCCAGACCGGCCGATCAGATTTTCGACGATCGCCGACTGTGTGCCCTGCTGTCGCCATTATTTGAGTGTCGCCTCTTTTCGATGGTACAAGCTCGCGCAGTAAAAGGCTACTTTTGTCATTCACAGCTTTCCTGCTTTCACCGTTACTACTGCTTGACATTAGCGATACAAGGTATTGCCATTGTCGAAACGAGTTTTGTTATGAGGCGTGTAAGGCATCGGTATTCCGCTTTCGCGTTCCGTAACTCGGCTGCAAGGAAACAAGAGCTCAAGTATTTTGTCCATGGGTGGCAACAGCAGACGTATTTCTCTTCACGACGGCAACACATAGCTTCTACTTAAAAAGCGAGAATATCATCAAGAATATCATCATCATCACCGAGAATATCATATCGAGAATATCATCATCGAGAATATCATCATCAGGAGGGTTCTTTTCTATAGCGAAAATAAATGCCAAGAAAATTTGCGCGGTGTGCGCTTCCAGTATTTCCAGTGTGCGCTTCAGCTCGCTTCATGTCTCAGACATCTGGGACAAGAAGCCGCACTGATATATTAGCACTGTCAGCAGCATCATCTGATACCTCGGAGATAGAACGTCAACCTATTCGCTGCTTATACTTATCCTACGATTATGTCGATGGCGCCAGGTCTGACAGTTGGACACTAAGTATAAAATTATATTTATATATGACAAGTTTTTCGTGAGCCTGAAACATGCCAAGTAGGATGCTCTTGCGTGCGAGCGGGGCGTCATGAAGTTACAACTTCTAAAACGTAGCTGTTAGTTTAGCATGACGCATCACTATACAAATTCGCAATGTTTGAAACACACGACGTCTATTCGGTGCTCCTCTTTGTTGGAAGATGGGACCAGCTATAGCGTCTCCGCCACTGGTATCGTTATTCTGAACAGGCGGCCGCGTGCTTTTACCTCAAACATGGTTTCGCTGACGTAGTTGGGACTCAACTCTAGCAAGCAGGGCCAACCCCACTTGTCGTTGAGTTCGATAATGCTGCGAAACACGTCCACCGACTCGATGTCACGTGTCTCGGGGTGCTGCGGCCAGTGCAGGTTGGCGTCGCGCAGGTATCCGCGGATGAGAGGCACGTAGTCCCTGTCCTGCGTCACGATGTCTTCGCATGACTTGAAGAGCCACGCCGCCTTCTGCGCCGCTGTCTGGCCCTCAGCCGGGACGTTGCCTTGTCTGCAGAAGCGAGGAGCGTGAGCGCGCGGTTAGCATTGGCCTAAGGGGCTTGGTTATCACTGTACACTAACTCTGGTTGTGCTTCTATTCGGGCAAGCATTGCAGATATTCAATGCCGACAGCTAAGACAGCTTCAAGCAGTGGAAAGCATGAGGAAGTCCTTGGGAAACATCTCTCGGACACTGCGCTATCTCGTGTTGACACAAATAAAATCTAGAAAATGCACAGATCGCTACACTTACCAATTAGCGTGTGCGAATTTATGGCAAGCAACGTCGCCAACATTGGGTGCGTGAGAAAGCTTGACTACGTTTTGCCGTGAGCAGACGAACTTTCCGTAGAGTTTCTATATAGCTTCTATAGTTTCAGTTGCCATCATCTTTGGACATTGTGGTAGCCTACATAATTTTTTACTACGGCGCTATTTTGCCGTCATTGTTAGAGTTGGAACCACGTTTAAAATAGTGACTGCCCACTTAGCAGCCTCACATAAGCACCAGTATACCTTCACGTCACTCCTGAGCAGGGGAACAGTGTCGCGCATATTTTTTTACGGCGTCGCCATGATGTTCTGTACAAACCCCAAGGGCGTTAACAGTGCCACCACGCGCCGTATGCGCTGCGTGCGCATACGGCGCGAGGCGAGGAGAGGCGACGATTGCGGCTAAATGTCGCGCGCCAAGGGAGGAAAGTGCAAAGGAAGCGCGCTGTCTTCCGTCGCACGCTAGGTTGCGGGGGGGGGGGGGGGGGGGGGTAGAGGGGTGGCGTACTACGTATTTCAAAACCGCGCGTGCCACATCTTGAAAGCGATCTGCATGGCAGGCAAACCCTAGGCGCTTCGACGACTTATACCTTTGTGCATACCGCATTCTCACAGCTGTCAGGATTGGGGGCTCAATCCCATCGTCCGTGGTCCATTGCCAAGATCGGAGTACGGCATGAATTCGAAGGTAGCTGGCCCATGCCGTCGTCCAACTTATTTACGCTGAGATCGTTGATGAAGTGAAGAACTGTTTCTCATCGAGAACGAGGAAAAGGGTTTATTTACAGAAACTAAATCAGTCTAACATGACTGCTTGAGAAAAAGAGTATTAGTCCAACAGGACTGCATGAGAGAAGTAACTCAGTCTAACATGACTGCTCAAGAGAAGTGTCCTCAGCATTCGCACAACCACAGTTTTTATACACTCGATCCGCCGGTCATACGACGTGGCGACTGTTCGTTTACTCATCACCAACTCGCCGCTGCACTGCAGATCAGTTTACGTACACAAAGGCAACCGCGCTCTGTACACAGAGGCAACCGCGCGGGGTGCCGTTCCGGGAACTATCGGAGCCGATCGAGGGTCGCTCGTTGTTCTGCGCCACTCCGAAGCGTGAGAAGCACAAAAATACGTAGTTCCCGCGGCAGCTTGTCCATGCGCGTCAAATCAGCTCCGCGTTCGGGAACTCCGGAATCATTGTTCACGCACCCCGAACTGGTTCCGTCACAATGTCGATGGGGCGGGTGGAAGGCGGCGGATTCCAGCGCAAAGGCCGCTTCTTTGAACGCCTCCCAGCTGCAGCGACGGAGAGGGAGAGGTGCGCGTCGTGTCGCCCTGTCGTAACTGTGTGGCAATCTTGTTTCGCAGCTCGCCATTCTTGACAGCGCCTCCATGGCCCAGAAAGTCTCGACTGTCTAGCGCTGACAACCGCTAGGCAGGAAGAGAACGGCTGCTGGTCAGGGGGGGATTGATGTCTTGGCTCGCAGCGACCACTTGTGCATTGATGTCACCGCCCCAAAACATCCAACAAGGACAGGCAACTGCAAAATGAACCCCACAACACGGCTCTGCGCCGAGATGACGTGCATTGGCTCTCACTTTAGACTCGCTAGGCTTCAAAAAAAAACAACAACATAAGTGCAGAAACAAAAAAAAATGCTACATTTCACTATGCCAATTTCTGAAGCAAATTCCTGCTGACAAATTCAGCAATTAATGGAGGGAATTCTGCTGAATGAGAGGGGATTTTCTTCGCCTAAAGAAAAGCTAACACTAGTAACCCCAAAATTTAGGCGGGACCCTCAAACGCAGAATTCAAATTAGCCTGCTCAAACCATCCGCATTACTATGCAACTTTCCCTTCTTATATCTAACGGAGAAGTTGTACTCTTGGAGAGTGAGGCTCCATCGGAGCAAGCGGCCGTTTTTGTGTGACATTTGATTGAGCCACGTCAGAGGACAGTGGTCGGTCTCGAAGATGAACTTCGCTCCGTACAAGTAACACGACAACTTCTGGGCGGCCCAAACCAAACAAGCGCATTCCTTCTCTGAAGCGCCGTAGGCTTCCTCTCTTACATTTAGTTTACGGCTGGCGTAGAGGATAGGATGCTCCTCGTTATCGTCGCCGACCTGACTAAGTACCACGCCCATACCTCTGTCGCTTGCGTCGCATTGAACTATGAATTCCTTTGTGTAGTCTGGCGCGCGAAGCACAGGGCGAGAAACCAATAGCGTTTTCAAACTTTGAAAAGCGTTCTCTTTGTCCTTATCCCAGTGTACGTTACTCGGTGCTCCCTTTCGGAGGGCGTCTGTTAATGGACTTGCCAATTGCGAGTAATTCGGAATGTACCGTTGATAGTACCCCACAAGTCCCAAAAATGAACGAAGGTCCGTTTTCGGGCGCGGCTGAGATAATTCTCCAATCGTAGCTATTTTCAGCTCAGTCGGCCGTCTCATGTCCTGACCGACAACATGGCCCAGATAAGTAACCTGCGAACAACCAAACCTACACTTTTCCGCTTTCATCGTTAAGTCGACTTTAAACGTACGAAGCCTCGCATTCTTGTCGTAATAGAATTTGGCGTTCCTTTGAGCTATTTCCATGTTCTTTCCGACTAGTTCTCGGGTTGCGCTTAGCCGTTCCAGTAAATTTAGCACGTATTCAACCACTGTTGGACTCTCCCCTCTTTCCTCCCACATCTCTCTTAACATTCTCAGTGGAGACCGGAGTGTCCTCCCATACACTAGTTCTGCTGGCGAGAACCCTGTCGCCTCATGTGGAACCGTTCGCAAAGCAAACAAAGTTGCCGGCAGACAGTTCTCCCAGTCCTCCTTGTGCTCGTAACAGAGCGCACGCAAAACTCGCTTAAGCACCGAATGCCACCTCTCTACACTGTTTGACTGAGGGTGATAGACAGAACTGTGTATTAACTTTACCCCGCACTTTTGCAAGAATGTGGAAGTCAGTGCGCTCGTGAATACTGACCCTTGGTCTGCCTGAATTTCGGCTGGAAACCCAACTCGTGCAAACACTGTCAAAAGCGCGTCTACTAGTTCGGTGGAGCTGAGCTCTTTCAAAGGGATTGCTTCTGGAAACTTGGTAGCCGGACACAGCATGGTAAACAAGTACCTGTAGCCTGATTTTGTTTTTGGAAGAGGCCCTACCGTGTCTATTACAAGTCGTCTGAAAGGCTCTGTTATTAAGGGCACTACCTTCAGTGGAGCTTTCCAAGTCTCTCCTGGTTTACCAGAACGCTGGCAGGCGTCGCATGATCTTACAAAGTTTTCTACATCTTTGAAACAGCCAGGCCAGTAGTATTCCATAAGCAATCTTTCCTTTGATTTGTTTATGCCTAGGTGGCCGGACCACCCATTTCCATGACAAAGACTCAAAAGGTCCTCCCTATACTTAGTAGGTATGACTAACTGATCTAAAATCCTACCCTTTCGATCTCTGCAATGCCGATACAACAATCCTCCTCTCTCATGTATCGTTACGTTGCGCCTAGCAATGCCTTCTTTAGCTGTGTCACGTAATTTAGCTAAGCTCTCATCATTCTTTTGCTCAGCTGCCAGTGACTCTCTATCCACGCGTAAGAGTTGATCAAAGTTCTTTGAGGCCGGTGATAATAACGACCCTGTCTCGCTTGTGAGCGCGTCTGCTTGCTCTTCCTGCAGGCTAGAACTCTGACACTCTAGTGCTACGCTCTCATTGAGCTGGTCAACTGGCAGGCTCTCCTCAACTGTTCTTTTGTCCCTCGGGCCTAGCTCGGATTCGGGTATTGAAGCTATCCCCTTTTCTGCTTCAGCTGGAGGAGCTTGAGCATTTTCAGCCGAAAGCGCCGCGATCTTACGAGCTTGGCCTCTGGTCAATGCCTGTACTATGCCCTCTCCCAGTTTGAGCCCTCTGTCACGCAGTAACTGATTCGAACGATTCGAAAAGATGTAGGGATACTGCAGTGACAAAAATTTGGAAACTGCAGCCTCAGTCTCTAGCTCCCCGAATGGTCCACTGATTTTGACTTTGGCCATGGGCAGACACACGCTGTGTTCTTCTACAACCTGTTTTATCCATGCTACTTCTCCGGTGAAGTCATCTACCATCACGTAAGACGGATGGACAATGTCCAGCGTGGCGGCACTGTCTCTTAGCACTCGGCATGGTTTTCCGTTAACTTGCAGGTCGTGGAGATATGGACTTAAAAGTTCCATATTCTCATCTTTTTCCTCCACGTAGGAAAAAACTACGCTAGACTTCTCGCAGTTTCCAGCTATATGTCCCACTTTGTGGCATTTGTAACAGCGAATTGGTCTAACAGATTCGAATTTTCTTTTCTGTTCTTTTTGTGCGGTTTCTCCGTTAAGTTTCTCCTCGCTCTTTTCTGCGGGCTTTTCCGCCATGTCTACAGGCTCGGATCGTCTAGTTTGCGCACCCTTTTTGAACGGACATGGTTTCCGCGGTCCATTTCGACCGTCCCAGTTTCCCTCCTCGGCGTTCAACTTTCTGCGGGTTGCGTACTCTTCGGCTAATTCAGCCGCCCTTTCCACAGTGTTCACATTACCTCTGTCTTGCACCCACAGTTTCACAGCTTGGGGGATGGTTTTGTAAAACTGCTCTAAACACATGCATTCAATGATCATGTCTCTGCTGTCGTACGCTTCCGCGCTTTTAAGCCACTCGACTAGGTTGGCCTTTAAGCTATATGCAAACTCCGGATAGCCCTCGCTATCTTTCTTGCCTGTGCTCCTAAACCTTTGCCGAAAAGCTTCGGCTGAAAGGCGGTATTTCTTCAGGAGACTAGCCTTAACTTTTGCATAATCATATGCATCCTGCACACTCAATCTGGCGATTACTTCCGCCGCCTCACACGGCAAAATAGACAGCAACCGCTGTGGCCATGTACTCGGGCCGAAGTTCATCTTTTCGCAAGTCCTTTCAAAATTGCATAGGAACAAGCCTATGTCGGTCCCGACCTCAAATGGCTTTAATAGCCTGTCCATGCGGTATGATTCTGCCTCACTTGATCGCCCCGAGCGCCTTCACTTCCTCGAGACAACTCCAAACGTTTGCTTTCAAGTTCAAGTTGCATTTTTCTTAACTCGCGATCTTTATCGCGTTCCTCCCTTTCTTTATCGCGTTCCTCCCTTTCTTTTCTCTCTCGTTCTTCTCTCTTTTTCAGAAGTTCAAACCCCAGTTCAACTTCTTCCTCACTGGCCTGTTCGGAAATGATATGCAATAATTCTGATTTTAGCATTTCCTTACGTACATCTAGGCCCAGTTCCTCACCAACAATCAACAACTCGTCTCTCAGCAGTGTCCTTAATTCCATGACTGCTGCTTTACTGCCTTGATTCTGCTCTCTAAATCTAGCTAGGAAAACACCACCTAGCTAACACACAACAATCTAGCTTCCCTACTGTTCTAAACAGAACAACCACAAAATGAAGCCTAGAGAGTCAAAGCAAAAACCAAGCACTCACCGCAGATACAGCGCCATGTCGCAAAGTCCATCTCACCGCTGTCAGCCAGTTGTCAGGATTGGGGGCTCAATCCCCTCGTCCGTGGTCCTTTGCCAAGATTGGAGTACGGCATGAATTCGAAGGTAGCTGGCCCATGCCGTCGTCCAACTTATTTACGCTGAGATCGTTGATGAAGTGAAGAACTGTTTCTCATCGAGAACGAGGAAAAGGGTTTATTTACAGAAACTAAATCAGTCTAACATGACTGCTTGAGAAAAAGAGTATTAGACCAACAGGACTGCATGAGAGAAGTGACTCAGTCTAACATGACTGCTCAGGAGAAGTGTCCTCAGCATTCGCACAACCACAGTTTTTATACACTCGATCCGCCGGTCATACGACGCGGCGACTGTTCGTTTACTCATCACCAACTCGCCGCTGCACTGCAGATCAGTTTACGTACACAAAGGCAACCGCGCTCTGTACACAGAGGCAACCGCGCGGGGTGCCGTTCCGGGAACTATCGGAGCCGATCGAGGGTCGCTCGTTGTTCTGCGCCACTCCGAAGCGTGAGAAGCACAAAAATACGTAGTTCCCGCGGCAGCTTGTCCATGCGCGTCAAATCAGCTCCGCGTTGGGGAACTCCGGAATCATTGTTCACGCACCCCGAACTAGTTCCGTCACAATGTCGATGGGGCGGGTGGAAGGCGGCGGATTCCAGCGCAAAGGCCGCTTCTTTGAACGCCTCCCAGCTGCAGCGACGGAGAGGGAGAGGTGCGCGTCGTGTCGCCCTGTCGTAACTGTGTGGCAATCTTGTTTCGCAGCTCGCCATTCTTGACACAGCTCACTTTGCGTCGAAGCGATAGAAAGCACCATGGTCACTTCGCGCGCTCCTGCAGCAGTGCTTCCTCTCGCCAGCGTTTGGACAGCGAGTGTGATGTGTTCATGTTTTCCTGTGCGCGCTGACACCATGCTTGTTAATTTGGTTTGCAAACGAGTGTTTGAAAGTTTATACGGCCAATAATATTGCTATCCTTACTTTGTATAGATATCTATTTCTTTGCTATCGTAATTGACGCTTCGCCTTGCCGGCGAAACTGCGACTTTCTCTAAGCGCCGCGATTCGCCGACCGCTGTCAGACGAGGCTCCAGATTTTGAGCCGACAAGTCAACTAAAGAGGCAGTGCCACCACATGCTTACATTGATGATGACGATTATCATGATGATGATGATTATCATGGTGTTTTACCTTCGCAGCGGGCAGACGGAAAGTTTCCGTCTTAGAAATCGTGATTGAGATCACGGGAATGTACAAAAAGGAAACAACACAGTCACATTGACAAGAACCGCGAAACAGCCGCCTGTGGCAGCTGCTCACTGGCTCCTGCAGCCTCATCGCCGTCATTTACTAATTTCAAGATAATTCCAATACAAAGAATAACTAGCAATACTGTGCAAACTGATACATGTAATAAATGCAAATAATTGCTATACGGAAGGACTACTTAGTAGACTTTACTCCTGCAGCCATTGGCTGCGAGGTTACGTGCGCTTGCCGGTTTTTCTTCGGCTGTGTCATCCCCCGTTTCAAAAGGGATGCCTAGACATCATCATCACCTTCACCACCACCACCAGGCGATTGCCAAGGCGTCCGTAGAAGGCAGACCGCGAGAGATTTCAAATTGCACATTGCCTCTCTCTTAACGTATTGCGGAAGGTACTCACAGGATATATCTCAGGCAATTTTTCAGCTCCGCCTCGAACATTTTGCCGTCTCAACCTCAGTTCACTAGTGCCTTTATTTTTCCAGTACTTATCTAGGTTCTTATTCATTTAATTTGTAGTATTTAAGTTTAATTATTTCTCTCTAAACAAATCTTGTGTGGGTTCACACACCAGTCATTACCTCTGAATCTGTAGATTATCGTAAATAGAAGAGTTTAATTGTTGTTACCTTGTTTTCTTTTATTCGGTCTTTTTTGCTTGCTTTCCTGCCCTTTGCGTGGCGTTGATTGAGCAATTAATATGTCAGTTAGCGCGTTGTGCACCTACTCTGCAGAGTCATGATCCTGTGTAATGTTTACTAATCTCTTACCATACCTAATATTTCCTGCTTTCAGTTGTAATTTCTACTGTTCTTCTTGCATTGAATATTGATCTTTCACGCTATCACATTGTGCGAATAAAGTTTTCGTTACATTGATGCTTTTTAAAAGCGGAGCTGTTTAAATTTCAGTTCCAGTCATGGCCGGCAACCGCTCAAGACTCGGCGCTGCTGGGCAGACCTAGATGGGCAAACCTAGGAAGGTGTTCTCTCCCGAAGAGGAGAAGCGACGGCGAAGGAGGCCGTCGCCTGCGCGCATATATCTAGGTGGGCACGGTAGAACACAAATAACCATCTAACTAGATAAAGGGAAAAATGATGAAAAAGAACCCTACAGATTGCATCATGAAAAAAAAAACGCTATTAGAGGATAACGAACATGGCAGGACCGATCCGGCAATGAACAGTAATTCTTCATGTGCAGATTCCAGTCGGCGTTATTTGGCTTCTTCCAGCGGTCCGAACTTGAAGGCATTCCCATGCAGTTTTGACTTTCTTTAACTGTGGGGCGATGGGTCCAATAAAGCGCTGACTGCATGATTGTCGAGAACCTGGTCGAAGTCAGTGGTTCTTTTTATTACATTTCAGTCAGGTTTGGGCATCGGATCGCGGCTGCGTCGTGATTACCCGTGGATGTAACATCGCGTCGTCAGGTCTTCTTTGTTGGCGTATTATTTGGTACCAGGCTTCGTCAGGAAAGCAGCGTCTTGTGGCTGTGTCGTCGAGATAGGCTTTTCGGTGTCTTCGTCGACGGCGGAAGCTTTAGTTCAACGAACAGCAACCCCACCTCCATCGTTTGTTGCCATTAGTTTTCCGGATAAGAGTTGGACCAATGTATGGTCGGCGCAGCAGCGACAGGTATAGGATGCACGTTGAGGGCTCCACTGAGTGGCGGCGAGGTAGTCGGTGGTATCATGTGTCCTTTCACCTTGCTGTAGGCACTGGGTGTTGATGGCGAACTCTCGCCATCCCAAGCCGCGGTATGGATATCGGCGATAGACATGGCCGACATGGCCGCAGTGTAGCAGTGCGGGCGTTGGTCGGGGGCGCGCCGAATGTCCGTCATCCTCGAGGAGCTGTGCTGTACGACTGGCGAGCATGCTGGTGGTGGCGGTGGTGGTGGGGGACAGAATTGCGGCTTGATGGGGCCTGGCGTGGTGGCCGAGCTGGATGCTGACAGCGAGCGACGGTGGCGTTTGTTATCGCTCCTGGCTGGGGTTGCAGCGATGCCGGACCTTCCAGTTATTCCAGTTACTGCGGAAGGTCTTCATTAACTATGTCAGTGATCGAGGCCACCTGCGGCTGTGATTTCGGACACAACTTCTACAGCTCTTTCCGTACGACCGCTCTGATCTTCTCACGCATTTCGTCGGCGCTTAGCACTTGAAATTCGGCGTAGTTTGTTGTCAGCGCAGTGCAGTTGTATTGCCTGATGCGCATTTCAAGCGTCTTCTCGTTTGTTGTGGCCTCCGAAAGAATTGTGCGACAGTCTAGGGCGTGTTGCGTATTATTCCGGTGCATAGTTGGTCTTTGACACCCAACATCAAGAACCGAACTTCCTTTTCATCAGCCATGTTGGGGTCGGCGTGGCGGAAGAGGCGACTCATCTCGTCCGTGAACATCGCGATGCTCTTGTTGGGTAGTTGCACCCTGGTTCCTAAGAGAATTTCGTCCCTTTTCTTGTGTACGACACTCGTGAAAGACTTTACGAATTTCTAATGAAATAGGCCTCACGTAGCCAGGGCGGTATCTCTGTTCTCAAACTAAGTCCGAGCAGCGTACTTCAATGAAAAAAAAATAGACATGGCGCAGCTAGACGTAGCCGCTCTAGTCGTGGAACGCCGTGATCCTCTCGTATGTCTCCAGTCAGGTTCCAGAGTTTTCAGCCGATGATTTTTCAGCCAACAAAAGCTTGTTGGTTACCGAGGTTGTTGCAGCAGGATGATGGACGCTGGGACTGCCACAGGGGTCCTTCACTTGGCCTTGATCCCTATGGTCTTCTAAGGAAGAGGTCCATACTCCGGTAGCAGTCGTTGTCTACGGCTTAGTCGCTGGTCCTCGGCGACATTCGTGTTATCCTCGGGTTTAGGGCTTGGATTGCGGCTTTGCAGAGATGTTCGGCACATGAACAATGTAATGCCTCCACCAGATGTCACGTAACAGTGATGGTGAAGTACACAGTGGCAAAACTATGAATGAAGAAACTAAGTTTTTATTGAGTAAACATGTGACCACAACAACAGCTAGGCTACACTCATAGCACAATGATGGCGGCATCGAAATCTGTTCTGTGGGTAAAGTATTATCGGCTTTTACCCATGACTCTGGAAAGTTCCAGGGTAATCGCTGGTGCCCGCGTGCCATACAGAAACTACTACACAAATCGTGTAGCATATGCAGTCTGGTTACACAACCTTCGGTGAGGACATGCACTACAGAGAGAATCAGCGATAGCATACGCGTAACTTCTAAATCATGACGGCGCGTCTTGCGCGGAGCGATAACGTTAAGTTGCTAGTGGATGAAATGTAATCCCAAAGAAAAGAATAAATAATTACACGTGTCAATATTTATTTGTGTATCACGATATATATATGTACTACACATACCGATATTCCGTCCGAATAGGTAACAGCGTTTCTTGCAAAGAAAACTAGAAGGCACTAGTGTCTGTGGGTACTACAAGCATGGTGGTTCGACCTGCGTAGGAGTAATGATTAGTACTGGGTGTCTTAAGCGCAACTGCGCTGTGACAGTGAACATATCCAGCTTTTATGGACACTTGCTAACGACCACCCAAGCGACCATGGCACGAAGCGAGTGCGTTTTCAATGGAACCAGCGGGTTTTTCACGAATGATAAAAAGTGCAGGTCGATTATTGAAAAAGGCAGGTGACGGAAATGTTCTAGACGACAATACTCACGAGGCAAATGCTGTGATCCTGCTGTGAAAAGCTAGAATTTTGTTCCTAGTGAAGTTAAAGAATCAGCAATGGACGCTTATGGAAACGACGAAAATTTGTACTCCGTTTACGAGGCACAAACGGTAGGTGTGATGAAACTATGGCTTTTATCGTAGCAACCGCTATGGCGTATGTAGTCCGGAGACTCAGCTTCTGATTGATGCCTATCTCAACTCTCTACACATGGCGTAACACTGTTCTGTAAAGGAATTTTTGAAACAGACGGGCAAATTCCCCTGGTATCTTGATAAACCCAACCGCATGACGGCGGAAACGTTGGAAGCCGTGGCTAAGTGGGGCAATCGCACGCACCTATCGTCTCGCGACATGCTGGCAGTGGTGAAAAGCGTGGTACTCTTTTAGGCCGCTTGTAACTTAGTTCTATCTTGTCCCACTAGATGGCGGCCACACAAAACTCAAGATTTGGTTTCGGTTTTGGTTTTTCAGGGGCGCTCTGCAAACACTTTATTTTCTATATTCCTTTCCTGAAAAGTAACAATGTGTTGCTCATTGGTTAAGTCATCACATTTATGATAACATAACTAGCCTGCGCACGTCTTTGTATTATGCTAAAAATACTGTAGCAAGCATGTGACGCCACCTCGGGCATAATGCTCGTTGACTCGCCAGGCTCGGTGGCCTGCCAGGCTCGGTAGGCAATATTGATCACCACACCGCAATAAACATCAACGAGCACAGCTGCTCGGGGTCAGTCCAAGGTCGATTCAAATAGGTCGCGAAGCTTCGGGCGAAAAGCGGTTCAGTACAGATTGTCACCGACATCAGCATGGGGGGTTATGGGAGAAGCGATTGAAGCGCGACTATGTTTGGAGGGAACAAACATTGGAAAAGAAAAATGCGTTTTTTAATTCAGACGAGACAGTTAGATTCATTCAACGAAAATAAAATTCCTAGTCAATTTTATATATTCATGACGAGTTAAGAAAACATAGGTTTATTTTATTATTATTAATAAATGCATTTCTTTTCAGCGCCTATCGCTACAGGGGGCGCTGATGCCACTATCACTCGCAATGCAATGCACGTCTTGAAATGGGCAGAAAGGCGCTCTCGTAAAGGTCACCTGTTGAAATACGCCACCCTCACAGCTTTTGCTTTCTTCCTTGTCGATGTTTGTCTGAATTTGGTGGCGCGGGTAGCTTCATCGCTTCATAATCTGTTCAGTCAAAAGTAGTGAGTTACGACCGCCAGATAATTGTGTAGTGGTTTTCGTGCGACTGCACTGGCCGACGGGCTTGGCATCCGACAATAGGATCAGCACTTTACACCTAAAGCTTTCGTCGGCCTCCAAAGAAAGTATGTTCTGTGCAGGGCTGCGATTTCAACAACCGTATGGATGGCCTTTCCCTGCATCGCTCTCCACGCTGAAAGCCCGGAACGCCCATCAAGTCGAATGGTCGGGCATTTGAATATATAGCTCCAAAGGAAGGACAACAAAACAAATTTCGCGCCTTCGAAAACAAAATGACCTCACTTCTGCTTTTAACGGACATGGCGTCACATTATTTTTTCTTCCGCCGGAAGTGTTCCCACCACCTATAGATGGCGCTAAGCCCCATGAACCGCAGATGGACCGCTATGTTTTGAACGTATGGGCTCCTATGGAAGCTTCGCTACCAGTTATAATTACCTTGGTCAGTCATTGTTCATCACTACCACGCTGCGGAGCGTCCATCTAAAGGAGGGTGTTCGAGCCCTTCCTTGTTCACGAACCCGGGCGGATCGGGACACTGACGACGAGGATGGCGACGAGTACCGACGAGTAACGGGGGGCGGTGTTTCGCCGCCACGAGCGACAAAACACCGCCCCCCGTTGCTGCCGCCATGCCGCTGTACGGAAGGTTCGAGCCATTCGAGGGAGATGGGTCCACCTGGCTAATTTACGAGGAACTAGACCACGTGTTCTTCTGGGCAAACGACAAAACCGAGGCCAAACAGCGGGACATTTTTCTGGCCAGCTGCGAGACCCGAGACTTCAGTCTCGTGCTCGACCTTCTAAAGCCAGCCACGCCGCATTTTAAGACGCTCAGTGAGCTGCTCGCCATACTGCGCTCGCATTTCAACCCATCACCGTCCAGTACACTAATGGAGCGTTTCCGCTTCAACAACCAGGGCCGCCGGGAATTAGATACCCTCGGGCAGTTCGTTGCTGCGCTACGAGGAATAGCCAGTACCTGCGCCTTCGGGAACCAACGGGACTCGCTGCTAAAGGACCGTTTCGTCTGCGGCATCAACAACCCCGCCATACAGACGCGACTCCTGGAGCTTCCCGACCCCTCACTGGACGACACCGTGAAGGCAGCGCTGGCAATGGAAGCTGCCGCCAAGGACGCCGGCGAGATGGCCCGTGCGACTGGCTCACGGTCGGCGGAAGCAGTGGTCAACAGCTTGGCGACAAAAGGCAGTGCCTGCGGTCTCTGTGGAGGTGCCCACTCCCCCTCACAGTGCCAGTTCTCGCAAGCGAAATGCTTCACGTGCGGCAAAACTGGGCACCTAGCACGTGCATGCCGAAGGGGGAGGACGAACAGCAAATAGCAACAGCAGCCTGGTTCAAGCCCAGGTTTTACACAAGCCCGCGGCCATGGTATCCGTCGCAAGGGTACGCGGCGGGGGAGTGCGGCAGCAGGCTCAAGTTCTTCCGTGGCCAGGCTTCACGTCGTGGCCGAGGACCCGCCGATTTTCGACATGTGGCACACAGGCCTTGTACCGTCGTCTGTGCGGCCGTACATGCTGACCGTCGAAATCTGCGGGTACCCGATTTCCATGGAGCTGGACACAGGGGCCACCGTGTCAATAATGGCCGGGAAACTCTTCAAGCGTGCCTTCCCCGGTGCGTCCGTTGAGGCTTCGGGCGTGATGCTGTGCAGCTACACCGCGCAGACATCTTCGGTCCAGTGTCAAGCACAGGCATGCATTCGCTTTGGTGACAGGGAGGCAATCCTTCCCCTTTACTTAACCAAGGGGTCGTCGCCGACAATGCTGGGCTGAAACTGGATTCATGCAATGGGCGTGCGTCTGCCAGAGTACCAGGAAACCAGTCTGCATGTGGTACAAGACGTCCCCAGCCTCCTGACCTAGTTCAAGTCCCTGTTCCAGTCAGGGCTGGGCACATTCGCCGGCACAACGGCTGGCATCCATGTACCTGAGGGAGCCCAGCCACGTTTTTTCATGCCTCGCCCACTGCCGTTCGCCTTGAAGGACGGGGTCTGCCAGTAGCTGCAACGGTTACAGCGAGAGGGCGTGCCGGTGCCCGTCAAGACGTCTGAATTGGCCGCTTCCATCGTACCAGTCCTCAAGCTGGACGGCAGTGTCAGGATCTGCGGGGATTTCAAGGTTACCATCAACCCCATCGCTACCATCGAGAAGTACCCGCTGCCCCAGATTGAAGATCTCTGGTCAGCGTTGTCCGGCGGACAGAAGTTTAGCAAGCTTGACCTCAGACATGCTTACGGCAGCTGGTGCTCCAGGCTGCCTCCCGGAAGTATATCAGAATAACAACTTTGGGGCTCTTCCAGTACACGCGCTTACCGTTTGGTGTGGCCCCAGCCCCGGCCATATTTCAGAGGGAGATGGACAAACTCTTCAGGGGAATGAGACACGTGGCGGTATACTTGGACGACATCCTGGTTACTGGCAGCGACGACGGCGACCACCTGCAGAACCTGCGCAACGTCCTGGCACGACTGCATAATGCCGGTCTCAAGCTCAAGCTGGAAAAGTGCGTTTTCCTGGCCCCCAGTGTTGAGTGCGTGCGAGAATGTAATTTCCCAGGCAGGCCTAGCCCCGGCTCCACGCAAAGTTGATGCTGTGCTCAAGGCACCTAAGCCCAAGAACAAGGAGGAGCTTCAGAGCTACCTCGGCCTAATCAACTTCTAGAGGATTTTCCTGCCGAACCTGTCGGTGCATCTACAGCCACTCCATTTTCTGCTTCAAGATGGTCAGCAATGGGTCTGGAAGAAGGAGCAGGAACGGGCTTTCCAGCGAAGCAAGGAGCTAATCAAGGCTCCAGTGCTGGTACACTTCGATCCTTCCAAGCTTCTCCTGACCATAGATTCATCGCCCTCGGCGTGTGAGCCGTCCTGGCACACCGCGACAAGGATGGCCTGGAATGACCTGCGTCGTTTCCTTCTCGTCGGCTTCATGCTGCAGAGCCTTAGTGTGGTGGTGGACGCCTTTACGAAGTGGGTGGAGGTTCTACCTGTCACCACTCTATCAGCAGGCGCGGCCACTGCAGCGCTACGACAGGTCTTCGCCGCCCAGGGGCTGCCGGACGTCATAGTGTCCGACAATGGTCCTGCTTTCTCAAGCACAGAGTACCTGGCCTGGCTGACGAAGAATGGAATCCGCCCGATGATGGTTCCGCCATACCACCCTGCTTCAAACGCTGCAGCCGAGCGGGTGGTGCAAACCATCAAGGACAAGCTCAAGAAGAGCCAGACTTGGGATTTCCGGACGCAGTTGGCCCGGGTACTGTTCAAGTACGGGACCACCCCCCAGGATGTCGCTTGTCATGCCCCCGGTGAGCTCATGCTGGGTCGGATGGTCAAGGCGCCCTTGGACGCCTTGCATCCGGACCTCCGATCGATAGTGATCCTGAAGCAGGTGAAGAAGAAGCTGGCTGCTGACCAAGGATGCCATCCCGGGCCTTTGCCGGAGTCGGGAGCTCCAGTTTTCGCCAGGAACTTCCGTCCTGGCCCACCCTGTTCCGCTGGACAGGTGGTGTCCCATGACAGCGCCTCATCGCTGCTCGTCCGCATTCCAGATGGGGCCACGTGGCACAGACACGCCGACCATGTTAGGCCTCGTCTCGGGACCTGGCCAGCACCCTCGACTGCCCCTTCCGAGTTCCAGCCCGCAGCAGGACTAGCGGCAACACCAGTCGCTTCCACCGGAGCACCGCCCACCTGTGGCATCTCTCTCTCTCTCTCTCACTGTTTGTGTGTGCGTGCGCGCATGCGCATTTCCTTGCTTTCACCTACTTTCGGGGACGAATAGGATATTTTTTTTTAACCAGATGTAAATACACGAGACAGGAACCATTGACACTGCACTTAAAGCATATCTCTTTCTGAAAGCGAAATCAACCAAATAAAACGCTTTAGCCGTCAATATTGGTGCCCCAGATTTCGTCCCAATGGCACCGTCTCTATTGCCCGGCTCAATGAGCAGTACTAGCTGTTCATCTTCGTTATCTTCCTTGCCTCGGCGGCAGCGCATTATCTTGCTGCCAGCGACGCACTAAATCTGCACCATTATTGCGCCATTTATCGCTTCTGCGACCAAGCAAGAAAACCTTCGGCGGACAAGTTCCCACCTATGTTGCCAATAAAACTTTAAACCGCTTGCCTTCGAAAGAACGACGTGAATAAAAATGGGAAGCGGACTCGTCGCAACGAACATCTCTACGGCACCATACGATTGACGGCAATATCACAAAAGGCTAAGTGCGGCCCGGATGGCCTTACAGACGTACTTTTTCTGCGTCAATTACGCTCTCAAAAAGTGGTAATTGCAAAATATTTGTTTGGATATGTGTTGAAGGAGCACGTTCACTAAAAATTTCTTCGCTGGGCTCGATCATCCAGAGGACGGGATGCAAGCCACTCATTTGCTAAGATCAATTATGGAAAGTTAATTATCCTAATTTGTTAATTACGTAAACTAATAAATTTCCTTCGTATCCAGAGGTTACGTGTCTGAACAATGGAGTGATAAAATGATGTCACTGATATTTGCATTCGTTTAACAGTTCACTTGGTCCATTTAATTGCAACCGGCATATTGATGGTGCTATCATCAGCAGCAGCAGCATGGTTACGCCCACTGCAGGGCAAAGGCCTCTGCCATACTGATCCGACTACCCCGGTCACGTACTAATTGTGGCCATGTTGTCCCTGCAAACTTCTTAATCTCATCCGCCCACCTAACTTTCTGCCGCCCGCTACGCCAGTCCGTGACCTTTAATGACCATCGGTTATCTTCCCTCCTCACTACATGTCGTGCCCTTGCCCATTTATTTTTCTTGATTTCAAATAAGATGTCATTAACTCGCGTTTGTTCCCTCACCCAATCTGCTCTTTTCTTATCCATAACCGTTACACCCATCATTCTTCTTTTCATAGCTCGTTGAGTCGACCTCAATTTAAGTAGAACCCTTTTCGTAAGCCTCCAGGTTTCTGGCGCATATGTGAGTACTGGTAAGACACAGCTATTATACACTTTTCTCTTGAGGGATAATGGCAACCTGCTGTTCATGATCTGAGAATGCCTGCCAAACGCACCCCAACCCATTCTTATTCTTCTGGTTATTTCAGTCTCATGATCCGGATCCGTGGTCACTACCTGCCCTAAGTAGATGTATTCCCTTACCACTTCCAGTACCTCACACCCTATCAAAAACTGCTGTTCTCTACCGAGACTGTTAAACATTACTTTAGTTTTTGGTAGATTAATTTTTAGACCCACCCTTCTGCTTTGCCTCTCCAGGTCATTGAGCATGCATTGCAATTGGTGCCCTGAGTTATTGAGCAAGGCAATATCATCAGCGAATGGCAAGTTACTTAGGTATGCTCCATTAACTCTTATCCCCAATTCTTTCCAATCCAGGTCACCGAATACCTCCTTTAAACACGCGTTGAATAGCAATGGAGAGATCGTATCTCCCTGCCTGACGCCTTTCTTTATTGGGATTTTGTTGCTTTCTTGATGGAGGACTGCGGTGGCTGTGGAGCCGCTATAGATATATATCAGTCTTTTTACATACGGCTCGTCTACACCCTGATTCCGTAATGCCTCCATGGCTGTTGAGGTTTCGACTGACTCAACCGCTTTCTCGTAATCAATGAAAGCTATATATAAGGGTTGGTTATATTCTTCACATTTCTCTGTCCCCTGAGTGATAATGAGAATATGGTATATCGTTGAGTAGCCTTTGCAGAATCCTGCCTGCTCCTTTGGCTGACAAAAGCCTAAGTTGTTCCTGATTCTATTTGCAATTACCTCAGTAAATACTTTGTAGGCAACGGACAGTAAGCTGATCGGTCTATAATTTTTCAAGCCTTTGGCGTCCCCTTTCTTATGAATTAGGATTATGTTAGTGTTCTTCCAAGATTCCGGTACGCCCGAGGTCATGAGGCATACCGGGTGATATACGGCGTCTACAGGGCATGCAGGTATACAGGATTGCCATTTTTTTCGAGGACAACCTGTCCACCATGATTTCACAAATCTGCTGTTACCTGATCCTCCCAAGTTGCCTTCCTCTTTGCATAGCTCCCAAGGCTTTCTTTACTTCTTCCGGCGTAACTTGTGCGATTTCAAATTCCTCTAGACTCTTCTCTCTTCCATTATCGTCGTGGGTGCCACTGGTACTGTATAAATCTCTATAGAACTCCTCAGCCACTTGAGGTATTTCATCCATATTATTAATGATATTGCCAGCTTCATCTCTTAAAGCGTGATTCTTGTGATTCTTGCCTATTCCTAGTTTATTCCTCACTGCTTTTAAGGCTTCCTCCGTTCCTGACAGCATGTTCTATTCTATCCATATTATACTTTCTTATGTCAGCTTTCTTACGCTTGTTGATTAACTTGGAAAGTTCTGCCAGTTCTATTGTAGCTGTAGCGTTAGAGACTTTCATACATTGGTGTTTTTGATCAGATCTTTCCTCTCCTGCGATAGCTTATTGGTATCCTGTCTAACGGGGTTACCACCGACTTCTATTGCACACTCCTTAATGATGCCCATAAGATTGTCGTTCATTCTTTCACACTAAGGTCCTCTTCCTGAGGTAAAGCCGAATACCTCTTCTGTAGCTTGATCCGGCATTCCTCTAGTGACTCATTCATCGGCTTCTTATGCACCAGTTTCTTCCGTTCCCTCCTACAGTCTAGGTTAATTCGAATTCTCACCATCCTATGGTCACTACAGCGCACCTTGCCGAGCACGTCTACATCTTGTATGATGCCAGGGTTAGCGCAGAGTATACAGTCTATTTCATTTCTAGTCTCGTCATTCGGGCTCCTCCACGTCCACTTTGGTCTATCCCGCTTGCGGAAGAAGGTATTCATTATCCGCATAGTATTCTCTTCTGCAAACTCTGCTAATAACTATCACCTGCTATTCCTAGCGCCTATGCCATATTCCCCCCCCCCCCCCTGGCTTGTCTCCGGCGTGCTTCTTGCCTACCCTGGCATTGAAGTCGCCCATCAGTACAGTGTATTTTGTTTTACATTACCCATCGCTGATTCCAAGTCTTCATAGATGCTTTCGACTTCCTGCTAATCATGACTGGATGTAGGGGCGTGGACTGGTATGACCTTCAGTTTGTACCTCTTAAGTTTCACAACAAGACCTGCCACCCTCTCGTTAATGCTATAGAATTCCTGTATGG